>NC_057726.1:11565866-11586672 GCF_004010195.1 Chiloscyllium plagiosum
GAGAGGAGGGGGAGTGGCATTTTTGATAAAGGAGCTGTGCTGTGCTGAGGGAGTATATGCCTGGAAATACATCCAGGGAAGTTATTTGGGTGGAACTGAATAATACGAAAGGGATGATAACCTTATTGGGATTGTATTATAGACCCCCTAATAGTCAGAAGGAAATTGAGAAACAAACTTGTCAAGAGGTTTCAGCGAGTTGTAAGAAAAATAGGGTGGTTATGGTAGGGGATTTTAACTTTCCAAACATAGAGTGGGACTACCATAGTGTTAAGGGTTTAGATGGAGAGGAATTTGTTAAGTGTGTACAAGAAAACTTTCTGCTTCAGTATGTGGACGTACCTACTAGAGAAGGTGCAAAACTTGACCTACTCTTGGGAAATAAGGCAGGGCAGGTGACTGAGATGTCAGTGGGGAAGCACTTTGGGGCCAGTGACCATAATTCTAGTAGGTTTAAAATAATGATGGAAAAAGATAGACCAGATCCAAAAGTTGAAATTCTAAATTGGAGAAAGGCCAATTTTGACAGTATTAGGCAAGAACTTTCGAAAGCTGATTGGGCGTAGATGTTCGCAGGTAAAGGGACGGCTGGAAAATGGGAAGCCTTCAGAAATGAGATAACGAGAATCCAGAAAAGTATATTCCTGTCTTGGTGAAAGGAAAGGCTGGTAGGTATAAGGAATGCTAGATGACTAAAGAAATTGAGGGTTTTATTAAGAAAAAGAAGGAAGCATATGTAAGGTATTGACAGGATAGAACGAGTGAATCCTTAGAAGAGTATAAAGGCAATAGGAGTATACTTAAGAGGGAAATCAGGAGGGCAAAAAGAGGACATGGGATAGCTTTGGCAAATAGAATTAAGGAGAATCCAAAGAGTTTTTACAAATACATTAAGGACAAAAGGGTAACTAGGAAGAGAATAGGACCCTTCAAAGATCAACAAGGGGGTCTTTATGTGGAGCCACAGAAAATGGAGGAGATACTAAACGAGTATTTTGCATCAGTATTTAACTGTGGAAAAGAATATGGAAGATTTGGACTGGAGGGAAATAGATGGTGACATCTTGCATAATGTCCAGATTACAGAGGAGGAAGTGCTGGATGTCTTGAAATGCATAAAACTGGATAATTCCCCAGGACCTGATCAGGTGTAGCGTAGATCTCTGTGGGAAGCTGGAGAAGTGATTGCTGGGCCTCTTGCTGAGATATTTGTATCATTGATAGTCTCAGACTGGAGGTTGGCTAACTTGGTGCCACTGTTTAAGAAGGGTGTTAAGGACAAGCCAGGGAACTATAGACCAGTGAGCCTGACGTCAGTGGTGAGCAAGTTGTTGGAGGGAATCCTGAGGGATAGGTTGTACATGTATTTGGAAAGGCAAGGACTAATTAGGGATAGTCAACATGATTTTGTGCGTGGGAAATCATGTCTCACAAACTTGATTGAGTTTTTTAAGGAAGTAACAAAGAGGATTGATGAGGGCAGAGCAGTAGATGTGATCTGTATGGATTTCAGTAAGGCGCTCGAGAAGGTTCCCCATGGGAGATTGATTAGCAAGGTTAGATCTCATGGAATACAGTGATCTCTTTCCTCACTATCTCCCTGGGTCCCACCCATCCCCACCTTACTAGTTTAAATCCTCCTGAGCAGCTCTAGCAAATTTCCCTGCCAGTATATTAGTCCCCTTCCAATTTAGGTGCAATCTGTCCTTCTTGTACAGGTCACTTCTACCCCAAAAGAAATTCCAATGATCCAAAAATGTGAATCCTTCCCCCATACACCAGCTCCTCAGCCATGCGCTTATCTGCTCTATTCTCCTATTCCTGCCCTCACTAGCTCGTAGCACCGGGAGTAATCCAGATATTACTACTGTAGAGGATCTCCTTTTTAAATTTCTGCCTAACTCTCTGTAATCTCCCTTCAGAATCTCAACCTTTTCCCTTCCTATGTCATTGGTTCCAATGTGGACAATGACCTCTTGCTGGCCCCTCTCCCCTGTGAGAACATTCTGCACTCTCTCTGCGACATCCTTGATCCTGGCACCAAGGAAGCAACACATCATTCTGCTTTTTCGCTGCTGGCCGCAGGAATGTCTGTCCGTACCTCTGACTACAGAATCTCCTAACACAATTGAGCTCTTGGAACCTGACGTACCCCTCGTTGCATTAGAGCCAGTCTCAATATCAGAAACTTGGCTGTTTGTGCTATGTTCCCCTGAGAATCCATCACCACCTACATTTTCCAAAACAGCATACCTTTTGAAAAGAGTATATCCACAAAAGACTCCTGCACTAGCTGCCTACCTCTCTTTCCTTTCCTGGAGTTAGCCCCTCTATGTGACTGTATCTGAGCTTTTCCCCCTTCCTATAACTGCCATCCATCACATACTGTTGCTGCTACAAATTTCTCATTGCTTCTAACTGTCTCTCCAACCGATCCACTCAATCTGATAAGATTCACAGCCAGCAGCATTATGGCAGATATAATCCGCAGTAACCCTTAAACTCTCTTTAAACTCCCACATCTGACAAGAAGTACATATCACTCTATTAAAGGCCAATTTTGCTCCTTCACAGTCTACAGACCCAGAAAATAACACCGTGTTATTCCTCTACAAACACTGCCACAGGTTAAATTAATAGCTATGGCTTATATTTTAAGTTTAATCAAGAGACATACCTCCAAAACATATTTTCAAGAAAGAACCTACACTACTCACTACTGCAGATTCTCTGTCGGCCACACTTAAAACAACAATTAATTTATCTGATTCTGTGCTGTGAACTTCGCTCAACAGTTCCTCCAAGATCAGTTGTGAATTTCACTGTTTGATAATTTTCCCACATGCACTCTGATGTCCAACGATACACGAATTCAAACAGCAAAGGCAGTAACTGTGCAGGTTCACTCTCTCTCTCTCTCTCTGCTGCACTGTCCTCACCATGTGCTTCCTTTGTCTGTTCTTCTCCCTTTTAAAACTGCTGTTGTTTTGACTTTTTTTTCCAAAGTTCCAAAACAATGCAACAGCATATGAAACAGTAATTGCTGCTCCTACACGCGGTTAACACCATTCCCACTTCCTTTTCTTTTGCGTGGCGTGGCAGCCATGATCTTGAATCTTGCTCCCCCTCTACCCTTTCCCTAACCTTCCCTTCTGTTCCACTTATGCCCCTCCAACTTGTTCCACAATATGAGGCCCGTCCCTTTTCCACCTCTCTCTTCAGTTCTGATGAAGATTCAGAATAGACTTCAAACTCTTCCCTCACAGTTCCTGCTGAGCTTCTTTAGCACTTTCCGGTTTTATACTGGGTTTCCAGCATCTGCAGTACTTTGACTCACCTGAGAAATCACAAATGTCGTAATGCAAAGACAGCCAAACAAAAACATTTGGCATCACAAGTTTAAAGTCGAGATAAAAGACAACGTCAGAAGTTCACCTTCGACCATCAGCAGCACGTCCACATCAAAGATAAAAGACAATATGCAATGGACATTCTGTCAGCTAAGCCAGTATCTAACACACAGTTAGGAGCACATAGGGAGCAGGCTAGATCAAAAAGAACATTTTCAAACATAAGAAAAACAAGGGAATTAGTATTTGTTAATTTCTTTGAAGTAGAATGGAATGTTTTGAACAATAGCTATAGACAATTGGTCAATGTTGAGTGTACCCAATGTCACAAATTACAAAACTATTAAGGTTATAGGTTGCCAGAGGTGTTGCTATCATATAATTGTCTACAGTTTACATCAGAAGAGTTAGAATTATTTCTAAGGACAAAATCAATATATTCTCATCCCACCACATCACGCAGCATCAAAAAGTACTACAAAGAGAAGGCTGAAGATTACAAAGGGCTGTTTGCAGATATGCTTGTTTTGTGTCATTCTTGCCAATCAATTCTAAATTTCTCATTGTGATAAATTTTCTTTTCTTTTGGAGAATAATAGCGGGCTGCTCACCTCATGAGCTGGTGTTTAAACATATTCCAAGGACACAGATTACCTTGCTTAAGCTTGACAGGAGAGAAAAGCAAGACAACGTAAAGATGAATCATCACACGCTGGTATGAAACTTGGAGTTGAATACTAATCAAAAATTCATGGTGTAAAGCCATTCAGGTGATAAGGAACTGTTGTACAGTCCACGTCCACACCACCCCATTCAGCAGGACCCTGTCTGCAAAAACAGGGCACCGATTCTACTCCACCCACCTCATCTGGGCCAAATGTCTGAAACTGTGCAGTGCAGCTCCGAACTGATAGTAAACAAGAAACAAAGGACTGGGTAGCAGGGTCCAGAACTAGACGCATAGCTTAAAGGTGAGAAGGGAAAGATTTAATAGGGACCTAAGGGGTAACTTTTTCACACGGGGGTGGTGCATGTATGGAATGAGCTGCCAGAGAAAGTGGTGGAGGCTGGTACAATTACAGCATTTAAAAGGCATCTGGATGGTTACATGAATAGGGAAGGTTTAGAGGGACATGTGCCAAGTGCTGGATTAATTTAAGATATCTGGTTAGCATGGATGAGTTAGATGAAGTGTTTCTGTCCACGCTGAACAGCTCTTTGACTCAATTACTGCAGATGCTGGAAATCTAAAACAAAAACAGAAATTGGGTTCTGCTTATGAACTCTACAGCCTTCAGGACTCAATATCAGGCATAATAATTTCAGGGCTTGAGCACCTTCTTCTATGTTCTTTACTCAAACCCACACCTCTGGCTGCTTTCGTCACAGCCAATGCATCCTCACCCTCTAATGATCCCTATTACCAGCTCTCCTTCCTCTGTGGCTCACCATTATCCATTCCTTTGTCTGCCCAACTGCTGTTCTCTCTCTCTGAGGCAAAAGAAAACTGCAGATGCTGGAATCCAAGGGAGACAAGCAGGAGTCTGGAAGAACCTGGTAGCATCAGGAGGGGGAGAAGTCAACGTTTCGAGTGTAACCCTTCTTCAGGACTGGGGGTGGGTGTAAGGGGAGCTGCAGTAAGGAGGGAGGGGGGTGCAGGGTGGTGAGGTGGGAATAGATGAAGACAGGTAGAGGCTGCGACCTGGTGGGTCAATGGGAGGGATGAATCCAGCCTGGCTTGCTGTGCTTTCCCAGCATCCTGCTTGTTCTCTTTCTCTGGGCTCCATTTCTAGCTATTGTTTGTGCCTGTTATGTATCCCCATCCCATGTTCAGCATATATGACGTATTTTGCTTGTTCCAATCAAATCTGAGGATGGGTCACTGGACTTGAAATATTAAGCATGCTTTCTCTGCATAGTGCTTCCAGCAATTCCTGTGGACTGGTAATGCTTGTCCAGTGGACCCGATGGGCATTTCATGTTGCAGCCGCAAGGGATCTGGTGAATTCCAAAAGAAGGGGTGCAAGTTGGATGTGATAGGGCCTGTTACGATTAGAGTGGAATGGGTTTATGTCTGAAACATTGACTCTCCTGCTCCTCGGATGCTGCCTGACCTGCTGTGCTTTTCCAGCGCTATACTGTTTGACTCTGACTCTCCAGTATCTGCAGTCCACACTTTTTCCTAGGTAATTAATTGAGGCAAGTTTGGTAAGATGCAGTGAGAGAACTCGCAAGGCCTTGCGAGAACCAAAGGCTCAACACTTGGCCAAAGAAAAAGTAAGATTCAGTCAATAGGATAGGTTCTGCATTGAGAAACCAGCATAGTCCTCCAGTGATGAGGAGACTATAGGACCAGTCAGGAGAGAAGGAGCATCACTTGGGGACAGAGGAGAATTCGTGAATGAATTAAAGGGTGGAGGGGGAAGAAGGAAAGTCCCAGGATCAAGTCATGGTGAAGATACCAGATCACTGTGCTACCTTTGAGAACAATTACATCATAATTTACTAATCAGATGAAGTAGCAGGAAATAAATGACTACAATATGTTTAAACACAAAGACAGGAAGTGCATAAACTTTTTCCACTATTGGGCAAAAGTGCAGCTCAGGGAGATCACAAGACCAATGCCTTGTGGCATGGTGTGGTGGTGTCCATCCTCTAGGCCAGATGCTTTGTCTTGATGGCCATGTAGGTTGGTTATCAATCTGTTTGCCTATGGCAGGAGGTAACACTGGATGAGTTTTGTAAAACTATAAGGTCGCTGCCACACAATAGTTCTTTTCTGAACTGGAAAAGCATCCATGTGCTCTTCCTGGGAGCAAATGTTATCTTCACTCAAAGGGGCACAAACAATATAGTGCTATAGGCCTGTATGAGGAATAATTGGGAAAGGAAAGAGGAAATGCTGAAGTTCAAGACTATTTTGAGTTGTTAGCTTCTTTTGGAAACTATTGGTCAATTCTTCTGAGAGTAGATTTACTGGTTTGTACAAGCTGACACATTATAAAATATTGTTCCAATAAATTGTGCTAGCACCAATCCAATCACTGTGCAGGTGGAAAACAATGTTTTGTTATCAGTTAACACAAGCTGGATTGCAAAGTTAGAAATCTATCTGCATTGCACACGATCATTTTGTTAATGATGTTTGGAACAGTTTTGGCAATGGAATCAAAATTGCAGTGCTAGTACCTTGTTAGTAAAGTTAAAAAAATCACATAACACCAGGTCATAGTTCTTGATGAAGGAGCAGCAATCCGAAAGCCAGGGCTTCCAAATAAACCTGTTTCACCATAACCCGGTCTTGTGTGATTTTTAACTTTGTCCACCCCAGTACAACACAGGCTCCTCCACACCTTATTAGTAAATGCAGATTTCTTCAGCAAAAACATGCCCTCAACCCTTCATTACTAGTATCCATCTTGAATTAAAGCATGATCCTTAGATTAGATTACCTACAGCATGGAAACAGGCTCTTCAGCCCAACAAGTCCATACTAACCTTTTGAAGAGTAACCCACCCAGACCCATTTGCCTCTGACTAATGCACCTAACACTATGGACAATTTAGCATGGCCAATTCATCTTTGGATTGTGGGAGGAAAGCAGAGCAACCAAAGGAAACCCACATAGACACGGGGAGAATGTACAAACTCCACACAGTCACCCAAGGCTAGAATTGAACCTGGGTCCCTAGCACTGCAAGGCAGCAGTACTAACCACTGTGCCACCATGCTGCCATGACAATGGAAAGGGAGGTACCATTGAAAGACCTCCATTAAACTTGAAAAGTGGGCATCAACAATAATGAGACAATGAGAGAGACAAAGCCATCTGCCAGGGGCCCAAGTTTGATTTGACCCTTGGGCGACTGTCTGTATGGAGTTTGCACATTCTCCCTGTGTCTGTATGGGTTTCCTCCGGATGCTCTGATTTCCTCCCACAGTCCAAAGGTGTGCAGGTTAGGTGGACTGGCCATGCTAAATTGCTCATAGTGTCCAAGGATGTGCAAGCTAGGTGGATTAGCCATGGGGAAATGCAGGGGTACAGGAATAGGGTAGAAGGTAGGTCTGGCTGGGATGCTCTTCGGAGGGTTGGTGTGAACTCAATGGGCTGAATGGGAATTCTGTGATTCTATGTATCAGAATTTACTGTGTCTTGCTGGGACTGTGTGAATCAGGAAATTTTAATATGCTTGTGCCCAACTATCCTCTGGAAAGTCTGTCTACTCAACTAAGGCTATTCTGCATGGATTTATTTCAACCACATCTTACCTTCTTAGGATCTACAGGGTGGTAGTAGTGGATGGGCATGGTTCAGACCTTTTTTTCCAGAAAGAAGCAGGGAGCCCTGAGACTGTCTTGATGGGGATGGAGATGGAAAGGGATTGCAAGTCCGCAGTGAAGAGGAAGAGGATTCTGACTCTGTGTCTTTCATTTTAAGAAAAAAACAATAAAATAAAATACAGTCCTCAGGCCCTAACCATCCTAACTCATACCACGTCATGCTCCCATTGACCCTCAATGGTCCTTGGTGCCAATCAATGCCTCTCCACACATCCCCCACAATACCTCATATCCCGCAAGCCAAACTGTGCCTGTCTAATCACTCCATTGGCTCTTTATAGCCCCAATTCCAACATAATACTGACTCATGCATTTGTTATCCTTTATCCTTGCATGGACAATCCCAATTTACCAAGTATCCATCAATAGCACACTCAAGACCCATGCTGAAATTAAATCAAATAATGTTCTAATTGGCTGTGTTGACTTTATTGAAAATTACTACTTGGTTCATAAAAATCCATTCACCACACTCACATTCCAGCAAATACTGAATCTCTAATAAAAAAACATTTTGTTCAATTGCTTTTTCTTATAATTCTGTTAATTCCTTATAAATATTTGTATTGAAATACATATTATCACCTCCAGCAACCAATGGCCACATTGAGTTATCAGTGAAATTATAATATTATTAGGCAGCCTACTTTGACAACTGAAGGTTGTGAAATCAGATGTGGCAGCACGGTGGCTCAGTGGTTGCACTGCTGCCTCACAGCACCAGGGTCCCAGGTTCAATACCAGCCTCGGGTGACTGTCTGTGTGGAGTTTGCACAACCTCCCTGTATCTGCATGGGTTTCCTCTGGGTATTCTGGTTTCCTCCCACAGTCCAAAGATGTGCAGGTTAGGTGAATTGGCCATGCTAAATTGCCCATTGTGTTAGGTGCATTAGTCAGAGGGAAATGGGTCTGGGTGGGCTACTCTTTGGAGGGTCAGTGTGGACTTGTTGGGTCGAAGGGCCTGTTTCCACACTGTAGGGAATCTAATCTAATCCAGTAATGATAGACCACAAGTTTATATCAACAAACAGTGTGAATTATTGTGCATTGTTTTCAATAAACCCTCCAAAGTTTTTCAAATACTTAAAGGCCATGAATTTAAATGCTTTACAGATTGAAATGCTTTTAAGAGTTTCTTTTGAAAGTTGTTTTTCACTTTTGCTTTTAACAGTTTCCTTTGTCAATTAGAAATGATGAGCGACACTTTTGTTCACAGAGGCTGTAACCCATACATAACAAAAGTGTCACTCGTCATTTCTAATTTCCATTAGCGAGTAAAAAGATGTATACAGATTAGGCATGATAAAAGCAAGTCCATTGGAGTCAATTGGAGAGGTATGGTACCCTTTCAGAAAGGCAAGGTGCCTTCTCGGGAGGACATATGGATGTGTCCCATTCCTTACGGTCAACTCCTCCAGGCTCCACTCCCTCCCAAACCCATGCAAATGGTCCATACAGAATGTTGGGGTGGAACTTCTGGATTTCAGCCTCAGGAGCAATTCTTGTAATGGTACAAATGTTCTTCATTATTATCAAAGTCATGGCCTGCATGTTGGCAGACTGATTGTACATGGAGCTCATCAAAATTTACTCAGTCCTCTCTGACCACTAAAAGAAATGCATTTTTCCAGCAGGAATCATTAGATAGTGACCAAGTGCAGAAACTGATGCAATTGCATAACTTCTACTGCAGTTCCCGAAAACTGAGTATAGACCAGGGATTGCCCCTTGTTTGAACTTACATTCATATATCATCTGCAAGCTGGGAAATTGACAACGTGCTCAGAAGAGGCAAACATTGACAATGAAGCAGTTCAGGAGATATTGGCGAGTTGGTAAGAAAGCTGTAAGTAATATCTCAAGTGAGAAGAGAAAGGTAAAGATGTGGAGAATTAAGGAAGGCATTTCAGCATTTAGTGTCCAGGTAGGTACTAAGGCATGATTGCCAATGACAGAAAGATGGAAATCTGACATTTACAACATGAGTTTCAGATTTTTACTTTGGTAGATTTGGTTTGATAAACATGACCAATTTTCTAGGCTTTTTACAAACATGTGTATTCCGCGAAATGCATTTTTTGTTCCCACATCATCCTGAAATAAATCATTTTGTACTACCATACTAATAGTTGGAGAACACTGACTCTAAATTTAGGTAGCAGCCAGCCAGCAACAGTGGATTAATTAAAAGAAGCACATTACTTTTACTGCATGATGTCATCAAAGTACAGAAGTTGTGGGGAGGGACCGGAGTCGGATTGGAACAAGAACAGCATCTCATTTTCCGCTTGGTGAGCCTGCAGCCTTCTGGACTCAATGTCAAGTTCAATAATTTTAGGGTCAGAGCCCCTTCTCCATGTCCTTCTCCTAACAATCACACACCAGCCTTTGTCATCACATGGGCTGCTACTGTAACCAACCCATTGTTGGTCACTAACGATCCCCATTAACAGCTATTGATTACCCAGGCTGGCCATTATTCATTCCTTTGTCTGCTCGACTGCTGTTCTCTCTTTCTGGAGTTCCATCTTCACCCATCATTTACTCCCCTCTTCACCACCATCCCCTTCTGTCCCCCCACCTCTCCCTCCCCACTCCATCTTGAGCATGTATGCCAACCTTTTCCTCGTTACAATCAGTTCTGAAGAAGGGTCATGGGACCTGAAGTATTATCTATCCTTTCTCTCTGCAGATGCTACCTGATGAAGGCGCAGTACTCCAAAAGGTAATGCTTCCAAATAAACCTGTTGGACTATAACCTGATATTGTGTGATTTTTAACTTAGAGATAACTTGTATTTTTTTATTGTTACTTAAATAGTCCTATGTTGTGAGTCAAGTGTGTTGTTTTGTTCAATGATAAACAATAAAATTTATATCCTTCATTATTCAATGTCTTAATTATGCCTCATGGAATATCTCTGTTGAATTTGTAATATCTGAACTAAATCCTTTAAAGGGGTTAATTTGAGACTTAATTAGATCTGCAGAATGGAATTGGACTAATCTAAATTAACTAAACACCTTTCTAAAAGTCACCACCAGAGGTCAAAAATGGAGAAGCACAGAAATATCAGGGAATTGTAGGGTTGGAGGTGTTACAGAGATTGGGAGTTATGAGGGCATGAGGAGATTTGAAATTGAGGCGCTATCAGTCTTGAACGTCCTTACTGTCTGAGCATCCATAATTCTACTGGGATAGAGAATTCAAAAGAACCATCTGAGATTGTTCATAGCCTAGGAATAGTTCAAAGTTATACCATTATAAAATGCATACCATAGTTACTATGCAATTTGTGTTAAACATCAAATAGCTATCACTTCACCAGTGAAATAATAAGAATCCTCCCTGTCAATGCCAGTCTGTCACCAGTGAAATAATTTAAATAATAGCTTTGAAAAGTTCCACTAATGTGAACTACAGTAGTCTTTTCAAAGCAGATTCTTCACAAACTGCTTAATTTCTTTGTAAATAAATTATTATGGCAAGGACACAATTCTGTAATTTTTGAGTTGGATGATTTGCAACACATTTATGTAATTTGTAGAATGATGAGTATTGTGCACGGCTCTTTCTCCCTATCTGTTTATAGATACAGAAAGTATTGTCACCATCAATAATAGCAGACTGCATTAGATTCTTTTTTGAAGCCACAAAGCATCTGGTGAATTGTTGAAAAAGTTGAAAAGATGCAAACAAATAGATGGAGATAAATTAGTATATAAACCATTGAAAGTGCAGAGGAGATTTACCAGCATCTTGCTTGGTCTAGAAAGTTTCAGTTATGAAAATAGATTGGACAGACTAGGTTTTTTTTTCTTGACAGCAGAGGAGACTGAAAGGGGACATGATTAAGTTGTATGAAATTATGAGGGGCATAGGTAAAGTAGGCAGGGAAGAATGTTTCCCCTTGGGGAAGGGGGTTGATTATTTAAGGGAAGATTGAGAGGGGATGTAAGAAAATAAATTTCACCCAGAGGGTAAGGGCAATAGAGGCATTAACCCTCTTATCATTTAAAAAAACATTTAGACGTATATTTGCAATGCCAAGGTCTCCGCAGCTATGGGTCAAATGCTAGACAGTGGGATTAGAACAGTTAAGTGCTTGTTTTTGACTGGTATAGACTCGATGAGACAAATGTGTTACAAACCTCTAAGATTTTTGACTTTTAGTGTAAACATCAAAAACAAGGGCAGCACAGTGGTTGCTGTCTCACAGCGCAAGAGACCTGGGTACGATTCCAGCCTCAGGCAACTCTCTGTGTGGAGTTTGCATGTCCTCCGAATGAGTATCCTGTAGGTGCTCTGATCTCCTCTCACAATCCAAAGATGTGTAGGTTAGGTGAATTGGCCATGCTAAATTGCCAATAATGTTCAGGGAGATGTAGGCTAGGTGCATTAGTCAGAGGTAAATGTAGAATAGTAGGGTAGGGGAATGGGTCTGGGTGAGTTATTCTTTGGAGAGTCGATGTGGACTTGCTGGGCTGAAGGGCCTGTTTCCACGCTGTAGGGATTCAATGATTTGAACAAAAGCAAATTATCTCAAAATTAGATACTGGTTCCACACACTCTGTTAATAAAAACCCTCCTGCAGACTGTGCTTTGTAAGTCTGTTTATGCACATGGTCAAAGTTAAAAATCACAAAACACCAGGTTATAGTCCAACAGGTTTTTTTGGAAGCACTAACTTTCGGAGGTGGTTGTGGAGTATAAGATCGTAAGACACAGAATTTATAGCAACAGTTTACAGTGTGATGTAACTGAAATTATATATTGAAAAAGACCTGGATTGTTTGTTAAGTCTCTCATCTTTTAGAATAGAACATAGAACATAGAAGAATACAGCGCAGTACAGGCCCTTGGGCCCTCGATGTTGCGCCGATCCAAGCCTGAGTAACGGGGACAGGCTCCGTGCCAGAGACCTGAGCCCCGTTACTTACCATGTTGATTTCAATTCTTCCATATGAAATCCCAGAACATTTTTCAAAGTTACATTCTCAAGTGAGCTTTAGCAATAGGTGCCATGTCAGTTCAGATAATACATTGAAGTTGTGAGGTGCCCTGTGTGAGGCTGTCTGTGCCCCCATGTTCAGATTGATTTTTACATGGATTCATACAGTTTTTGAGCAAAATAAAATGTAATTCTGCAAGTATGTATGTGGTAGCATCAAATTTACATAGAATCATAGAGGTATGGAGTATGGAAACAGACCCTTCAGTCCAACTCATCCATGCTGACCAACTATCCTAGATAAATTTAGTCCCATTTGTCAGCACTTGGCCCATACACCTCTAAACCTTTCTGATTCATATACCCATCCAAATGCCTCTTAAATGTTGTAATTGTACCAGCCTCCACTACTTCCTCTGGTAGTTCATTCCATACACACACCACACTTCGCATGAAAAGGTTGCTCCTTAGGTGCTTTTTAGATCTTTCGTCTCTCACCTCAAACCTGTGTCCTCTAGTTTTGGACTCCCCTACCCCGGGAAAAAGATCTTGACTATTCACCCTCTCCACGCCCCTCATGATTTTATAAACCTCTATAAGGTTACCCTCAGCGACCGACGCTGCAGGGAATACAGCCTCAGCCTATTCAACCTCTCCCTGTAGCTCAAACCCTCCAACCCTGGTAACATCCTTGTCAATATTTTCTCAACCCTTTCAAGTTTCACAACAGCCCTCCTATAGTAGCTGGAACCATTGTCTATTGTTGGAAAATTAATCCTGGTTTGGGAATCTCTTTTGTCCAAGTTCATGAATCAATGATGTCTATGAGTCCTATCCAATATTTCCTCCAGGTCTGCACAGGTATGTAGCCACTCAGACATTCCTCTGAGGTTCTGTGACTGTTAATCAGTGTGTTCACATGTTTACCTTCACTTTCATAAGTCGCAACTGCATGCAATTGTCTGTGCACTGCAAATAAAATTAGAGGAAGTGTTAGTCTCATCTATTCCTTTGGCTGACATAGAACACAATTGTAGTGTGAAGAGCACTACCTTTTGTGAAGGAAGGAAGGATTTTTTGTTTTGTATATTGGTTAGAAAATTAATTTCATAGCTTAGTTAATAGTTCAGTATCTCTTCATTCCTTTTCATCATTTTTTTGGAAAAAAAATGTTGCTGGATAACAGGAAGCAATTTGATGAATTAAAGACATTAGCAGGACAGGAAAAGGCCATGGGTGTTCAGGGAGGTTTATTAAACACCACAGTTAGTAACCTTGCTGAACTTGAGGCCAGATAAGAGCAATGTTTTCTATCCTTACTGCCTATTCATCATCAGAAACATGATTGTTCCATTTAAGGGTTTCTTTATCTTCATTGCTCATTACTCCCAATAATAAATTGCCTTCCATTTTAATGTATGTTCTCCTTGTAATTCATCGCACCATTGCTCTAAAGATTTTATTTACTGTCTTCAACCTGTGACTTGTTGAATACAGAGATTTTAAACAGGAAATGGTGTCAACATTTCCATGAGTTGATGCCACATGATGAATTTTTTGATCTGAAATAACTGCAGAGACCAGTATCCCGTCATCAAGTCTCCTGAACTGAGGAGATTCTAAATCCTCTGGTTACATATATGTTTTGGTTTTTTTGAACCCTCAGGGCACACTGGCTGTGACTAGTCAGCTCAAGAGCTAGTGCCTCCCAAATCCACTGGTTGTGACCAGTCAGCTCAAGAGCCAGGAGCCTAAGACACACTTGCTGTGGCCAGCCAGTTCAAGAGTCTGTTCCTCAAATAAAACCAAAACCAAAACCCATGGTAACAATGGCTGTGGCAAGCCATCTCGGAGTCAGTTGCCTGAACTGAGGATATTCTACATCCCCTGTTTTTGTTTGTCAGCCAGGGCTCCCTGATTGGCCAAGGCTAACAACCCCAATTAAGGATCTCATAGTCAACAAGATCCACCTGGTTCCAATCACTACAGGTTCTTTATAGAGATTTTATCAGTAATCTGTTCATAAATGTTATTATACACTTCTAGAGTAGGTGAGACTTGAAGCTATATTTCCTGGTTCAGAAACAAAAACAGAAATTGCTGGAAAAGCTCAGCAGGTCTGGCAGCATCTGTGAAGAGAAATCAAAGTTAACATTTCGGATCCGGTGACCCTTCCTCGGAGGCAGGGACGCTACCATTGCACCACAAGAACCCTTCACAACATTTTTTTTCCCTGAAACACTGTTACACATAATGAAAGTTTCTTTCCCCATCACCAAATCTCCCTTGGAACAACATTTTCTAGGTATTTTCCTCATCAAACTGTTCAGAGATCTTAAGGCTTACCTCTGGAGTAGGTGGGACTTGAACTCAGGCTTCCCAGTCCAAGGGTAAGGACGTTACCACTGCACCACAGAAGGCACCACAACACTTCTTATATTTTAAAAAAATTAACCTATTTTTCCTAGTCAGGCCTCCTGATCCAGAGATAGGAACTCTACCACAAGAGGGCCCCACAACACTTCCAACAGCAAGAAAATGTATTAATTGCATATGTTCAGCTAATTTGGGTTGTTATTAATTTATCTGCTTTTAGAGAGGAGGAGATAATTACCAACATGCTCGTATACCTTTTTTATAAGGCAGTAAATTTAGGTAAAATGCAGAAAACTGCAGTCAAGGTCAAGATCAGCCATGAATTTAGTGAATTGTAGGCCAAATGTGGCCTGCACCAGCTTCTATTTCTTGTTTTCTTATCTAAGTGTGAGATGTAAGGATCAGACTCATTCTTTGCTACAACATCTACCCTACCATCAGACCTATTTAATTTCTTAAGGAAAGATTTTGTATCTCATCCCATAATCAATGAAAGAAAATTCTAGAACATTCACCATTCTAACATTCTCATCACTTGACACGGGCATGCCATAACCTGCCAGGCATGGTAAAAGAGCACTCCGTCCTATGGATTGTTTGGTAATCTTTGTCTATACCTTGCCTGTCATCTACAGACCACAATGCTTCAACTGTATCCAACTCAGTCTCTGTTGTATTGAAAACCATCATTTCTGCAGCACAATTTCCATTCCTCGAAAAGATTTCAACACATCCCATTCACCAATAATTTATTTGGTATGCATTGTATGTTAAGACCATAAGACATAGGAGCAGAAATTAAGCCATTCGGCCCATTGAGTCTGCTCTGCCATTCAATCATGGCTGATAAGTTTCTCAACCCCATTCTCCTGCTTTTTCCCAGTAACCCTTGATCTCTTTGATACTCAAGAACTTATCTATCTCTGTTTTAAATACAGTCAAAGACCTGGCCTCCACAGTCTTCTGTGGCAATGAATTCCATAGATTCACTACTGTCTAGCAGAAGAAGCTTCTCCTTATCTCCATTTTGAAAGGTCTTCCCTTTATTCCAAGGCAGTGCCATCGGGTCCTAGTCGGTCCTACCCATGGAAACATTTTCTCAACATCTACTCTGTCTAGGTCATTCGGTATTCTGTATGTTTCAGTTAGGTCCCCCTCATCCTTCTAAAGTCTATAGACCCAGAGTCCTCAAACATTCCTCATATGTTAAGGTTTTCATTCCCGGGACCATTCTCATGAACCTCCTCTGAATGTTATTATAAAACAGAATACGGAAACCGCAAATTTTGGGAGATGCAATTTAGGAGTCTTCAATACAAAAGGTTCACTACTCTTTTTATAGAGGATGGGACTTTCAACAGGTATACATTCAGATACAGTAAAAACAAGGACTGCAAATGCTGGAAACCAGAGTCTAGATTAGAGTGGTGCTGGAAAAGCACAGCAGGTCAGGCAGCATCCGAGGAGCAGGAAAATCGATGTTTTGGGCAAAAGCCCTTCATCAGGAATCGAGGCATCTATTCCTGATGAAGGGCTTTTGCACGAAATGTCGATTTTCCTGCTCCTTGGATGCTGTCTGACCTGCTATGCTTTTCCAGCACCACTCTAATCTATACATTCAGATATGAGCACTTCCAACATATTGTGACTGTATGTACTGGAACCACCTGGGATGCTTTGAGAAGATTCAATGCCACCAATCCTTCTCCTTCATAATAGACTAAGACCCTAATACCAATTGTAGAAGGATGCCCATGCGAAATCTTCAACTGATAATAGGTGCACTCTTGATAAGCAAGATAGGTTTATTACAAAGTAGAGGCAATACCTGTGATGCTCTGTTCCTGAGTCCATTCTCAAGTCAATTTATATGCACATCAGAACACAATGCAGGACACTCTAAAGCAGCCATTTGTAAGTACTCTTAATGTTCGTATATCAGGTCTTTAGGGAATTATACCCTCTAGGTGATCACACTTGTAAGTACGAGTGTTCGTAATTAGGATGTTTGTAGTTTGTACCTAATAGCTCGTTGTATTTTCATTGAGCTAAATGATAATCTTTAGAGTGATATCAGGCTTAATTTAAGAGTAGTTAGACATTACTGTCAGCTATGTGGCTTAGCTCTTGAACAATAACAGGAGCACTCAGATAAATACTGGTTAGCTTCTCTCAGGGTAAGTCTTTTTTCTTCTATGTATCATATATAACTGAGGGACCTTCTCATCACCGAAGTGACCATGACTTTTGTTTTTGTTGTTTTTTAACTATATCTACCACCAGTAAACACACATGTAGTCAAATCAATATATTATACATTAAGCCCATTATGGGCAATGCAAACCATCAAATGTTAAGGAGGATTTAGGGAGAGAGGGAAAGGGCTAAATGAAAATGGATTGGAGGGGGAAATAAAGCACTAAACCTCCTGCAGTGTCCACCTCTCCCTAAAGGCATCGAGAGCATTGATGGACACCTGATGCTCCCTCTCTAAGGACATCTATTCACAACCGTAACTGTAGAAGAGGGACAAACAGAGATGACCTCTCCACAGCCCATTGCCTGGACTTGTTTATAGCCAACCTGGCCTGGGATCAGTCCTTTATATCCAAATGCTTATCTCATTTTTATCATGCACTAACTTACCTGTAAAATATATATAAAAGGAAAGCATAGTGGCAGTGGAAGTGATACGGTGAATATTCACTAGGATTTTCTTGTTGGGATTGGGAGGGGGTTTCTTGTGTTGAAATATTGTTGTTTTTAAACTTCAAGCTATTCTTAAGGGTAAGTGCACATTACTACAAGTGAAACATTCCGGTAAGGTAAGGGTAAAGTTGCCATAGTCCTGGTGGATCATAGGGCTACTTTCTCATTAGAGTGAGATCACTGGTGGCAGTTTAACCTTAGGGACATCACATCTCAGGTGAGAGAGAGGTTGAGAAGGAGAGTCATTCATAGTCACCTCAGCCATTTTGGGGATTGAACCCACTCTGCAAAACAGTTGTCCGAGTTAATCAACCCTGAAAAATGTGTTGCTGGAAAAGTGCAGCAGGTCAGGCAGCATTAAAGGAGAAGGAGAATCGACGTTTCGGGCATGAGCCCTTCTTCAGGAAGTTAATCAACCCCCCCCTACCCCGGTATACAGAGAGGGACTACAAACAACTGAACTCTGGTAACTGCTTTCAAGACCTGTCCTTTATATCCTGATGGGTGAAGATCATTTTGTGTTGTTAGTTAATCCTTACAGGTATCAACTGCCTCAACATCCACTGGAACCAAATAGTGCTAATTTAGCATCTTACCTGTAGGATAGTACAGTATTCCCTCAGCACTTCACTGTCATATTCCTGTGGCGTAGTCATTTGAGACCAACATCAAACCATTGACTTTAAGACAGTAAAAACACTCTGTATTATTGTGGTCTATTCTTGGTGATCATCAGTTGAATATGAGAATACCTTTTACCCAGCAAGGTGAATTTTTTCCCAGGGTGGTTTGCAATCTCTTGCTTTGTGATTTCAGCATAATGAAGTCAGCTAATGGCCAATAACATACAGGTAGTTCCGGGATAATGCATGTTTTGATAGCGTGATTTACGTATAACATCGCTTAAGACTTAGGGAATGGTATTTTGGAGAACGCTTACCTCCATTTGTAATAGAGCGATTCCAGTGGGGCTTGGTTCAAGCGTTTCATTCTGCGCATGCCCCAGTGTCCATGCCAAAACCTCCACACCGTTCTGCATATGCACCGATGTCAGCTGCCAACAGAGCAGCTTTCTGTGATAGGTACTATACAAACAGCAGCTTACTTAAATTGTTCAAATGTACTGTATTAAATTTAATTTTGTTACATTAATAAACCTGATTTTAACTTTCATTCAGGTGTGCTATATTTTGTGTTAGACTTTTGGTAATACTTGAGTGATTATGATTGATTTATTTTTGCTGGTCTGCCCCTAACCCCACTTTCCCATTATTTCTAGGAAGCGATTTTTCTATCAAGCGAGGTTTCACTGAAACACAACCACGGTGTTATAGAAGAACTACATGTATTAAACTCTTTGGAAAAAACTTCCCAGCTGGACGTAATAATCAAACACAAATAAGAAATCAGGAAGCATTGTGGCCTACATTATCTAAACTTCATCTATTGCACTTTATAAATGCTATTTCCATCATCTCAGTCTCCCGTCCTGTTAAGATTTTGATTATCAATGGGTCATATGTTGCAAAACAAACACTGTGTGAACAATCCACACAATGTGGTGATGGAGAGATGCCTCACAAATTACAAATTGCCTCAAGTTGCAGTCTGATTGAGATGTCACCCTGTCCTTAATCTTCTATAAATAGCATCTCACCCTTAACCTTCTTGTGAGCTTAATGAAGTTGCTGTATTTGCATCTTAATTTCTGATTAATCTTGCACAGAAATTAAGTCAAACAATTAACTGTACAAGTGATTACTAGTAATGTAAATTAAGCTCTGACCCAGAAGTGAAATAAATTAAATTGTGGAGATGCATTCCTTTAGATAATTAACTGTTTCAGAAAATTTACGAGGTGTAAGTTTTAAAATATTTTTCCTTTTTTTATTTCTCCCAATCCAACTATTCTACCTCTCACTCTGTCTCTGTTTTTGTACCTTATGAGGTCTTGAGTTCATCTTCAGTCCTTCTTCTATTTGTTTCTCAATCCTGAAATTCGCTAGTTTGGGCGATACGCTATGAGTGCCCTTGGCAGGGTTGGGTTTGTCTGATTTTGTGGACAGGACATACCTGGGCAATTTTCTCTATTGTTAGGTAGTATTTCAGCTGTACTGGGTCAGCTAATCTAGGCACATGGCAAATTCTGGAGCACGTGTCTCCTGTGTTATTGCCAAAATATTGTCAGAAACATAGCCTTTGTAGTATCCAGTGCCTTCAACCATTTTTGATATCACAGAAAGTGGAAGGACTTGACTGTGATACAGGCTCTTCTAGAGGAGTTGTGGTTCTGTTCGCCTGTCTAGGTGACATCCTCAGTGCTCGGGAGCCTCCTGTGAAGCGCTTCTGTGATGTTTCCTCCGGCATTTATAGTGATTTGTACCTGCCGCTTCTGGTTGTCAGTTCCAGCTGTCCATTGCAATAGTCGGTATATTGGGTCCAGGTCGATGTGCTTATTGATTGAATCTGTGGATGAGTGCCATGCCTCTAGGAATTCCCTGGCTGTTCTCTGTTTGGCTTGTCCTATAATATTAGTGTTGTCCCAGTCGAACTCATGTTGCTTGTCATCTGAGTATGTGGCTACGAAGGATGGCTGGTCGTGTCGTTTCGTGGCTAGTTGGTGTTCGTGGATGCGGATCGTTAGCTGTCTTCCTGTTTGTCCTATGTAGCGTTTTGTACAGTCCCATGCAAGGACTGTACAAAACACTACATAGGACAAACAGGAAGACAGCTAACGATCCGCATCCACGAATATCAACTAGCCACGAAACGACACGACCAGCTATCACGCAGATGACAAGCAACATGAATTCGACTGGGACAACACTACCATTATAGGGCAAGCCAAACAAAGAACAGCCAGGGAATTCCTAGAAGCATGGCACTCATCCACAAACTCCATCAACAAACACATAGACCTGGACCCAATATACCGGCCACCACAGCGGACAGCTGAAACTGACAACCAGAAGCGGCAGGGACAGGCCACTATAAACACCGGAGGAAACACCACAGAAGCGCTTCACAGGAAGCTCCCAAGCACTGAGGATGTAACCTAGACAGGGGACGAAACGT
>NC_057726.1:11588712-11673272 GCF_004010195.1 Chiloscyllium plagiosum
ATCAACCTGGACCCAATATACCGACCACTGCAGCGGACAGCTGGAACTGACAACCGGAAGCGGCAGATACAAATAACTATAAATGCCGGAGGAAACATCACAGAAGCACTTCACAGGAGGCTCCCAAGCACTGAGGATGTCACCTAGATAGGGGACGAAACGTCTGCAACACAAATTCCCAGCTCGGCGAACAGAACCACAACAACAAGCACCCGAGCTACAAATCTTCTCCCAATCTTCTGGAGGAGGCTGAGTTGCGTCAGTCATCTGATATTTCTGGCTGAAGATTGTTAAACATACTTCAGCCTACTCTTTTGAGCTAATATGCTGATCTCCCCCATCACTGGGGATGGAAATATTTGTAGGGTTTCCTCCTTTAATGAGTTGTTTAATTGTCCACCACCAATTGTGCTGGAATATGCCAGGACTGTAGAGCTTGGATTTGACCCATTGCTTATGAAATTGCTTATTCCTGTCTATTACTTGCTTTTTATACTGGCTGACACACAAGTGATGTTATTTTGTAGCTTCACCAGGTTGACATCCTATTTTTAGGTATTCCTGTTGCTGCTCCTAGTATACCCTCCTGTGCTCTCCATTGAACTAGGGATAGTGGTTTTGAAAGAGTGGAGGATGTATGGGCCATGAGATTGCAGATTTTATTAGAGAATAATTCTGCTGCTGCTTATGGCCCACAACACTCCTTGAATAGGGGAGACAATGGAGAAAGTGAGAACTGCAGATGCTGGAGATCAGAGCCGAGAGTGTGGTGCTAGAAAAGCACAGCATCCTGATGAAGGGGTTATGCCTGATTCTCCTGCTCCTCGGATGCTACCTGATTTGCGCTACTTTTCCAGCACCGCACTCTTGACTTGGGGAGACAATGGCTTCGTCGTATTATCAATAAACTATTAATCCAATGGACCTAGGTAATGTTCAGAAGACCTGGGTTTGAATCCCATTGTGGTAGATCGTGAAAATTTGAATTCAATGAGAAACTGGAATTAAGAGTCCAAAGGTGACCATGAAAATGTTCTGGATTATTGGGGGAAAACTGGTTCACTAATGTTCTATAGGGAATGAAACTGCTGTCCTTTCCTGTCTGGCATTCCAGACCCAGAGCAATGTGGTTGACTGCCTTCTAGGTAACTAGGGATGGACAGTAAATGCAGTTGCTGCCCACATCCAACAAGGGAATAAAAAGAAGTCTTCATTGCTGGATCTGTTGGAGTCTATCCCACTTAGCACGATGTTGGTGCCAGACAATATGATGGAGGCAAGATTTACCACAGAGTAGTGACTCACAGTTTTGCACTCCTGATGCATGAAATTCCCGTTCCACCATTTTGAAAGGACTTCTAGGAAGTGCCACCACAATTTACAAAGAGCACAAAAAGAGATGTACTTGTAACAGACTGAATGGTGATGAGGTCAGGTACATTTTCCTTCTTGTTGGTGTTTCCATGACCATCTGCTACCATCCCAGTCCAACAGCCATGTGTTTTTGGATTTGACCAACCCAGTCAGTAGTGGTGCTGCCAAGCCACTAGTGGTGGTGGACAATGATGTTTTCTTGCCTCAGGATGTATTCTGCACCCTAGCCACCCTTGGTGCTTCCTCCAAGTGGAATTCAATGGAAGAACACTGATTCATCAGCAGAGAGAGAATGTGAGAGAGAGAGACAGAAAGAGAGTGTGTGTGCGTGTGCGTGTGTGAGAGAGAGAGACAATGTATGTATCTATGTGAGAGAGAGTGTGTGTGTGTCTGTGTGTATGTGTGTCTTTGTGAGCAGGAGAGAGAGAGGATTTGTGTGTCTGTGCATCTGTGTGAAAGCGAGAGAGTGTGTGTGTGAGAAAGTGCAAGAGAGAGAGTGTGTGTGTGTGAGCGAGAGTGTGTGTGTGCACGAGAGAGAGAGTGTGTGTGTGAGAGAGAGAGAGAGCGAGAGTGTGTATATGTGTGTAATTATGAGAGAGAGAATGTGTGTGTCTGTGTGAGTGAGAGAGAGCGTGTGTGTCTGTACTTCTGTGTGTGAGTGAGAACGTGTGTGTCTGTGTGTGTGAGAGAGAGAGAGAGAGAGAGAGAGTGTGTGAGTGGGAATGAGATGGTAGCACTTGGTAATCAGCAAGATGTTTCCTTGCCCATGTTTGATCTGGTGCCATGAGACTTCATGAGGTTCAGAGTCAATATTGAAAAGTCCTACAGCAGCTCCCTCCTGCCTGTTTACCACTGTATTGCCACCGTGAGTGGACCTGCCCTGGATAAACACTCCCAGGTATGATGAGGGTGTTGTCTAGGGCATGGTGTATCAGGTTTGATTCCATGTGTATGACTGTCAGGCTGTTGCTTAACTGGTCTGTGAGACAGCTTTCCCAATTTTGGCACTAGCCCCCAGATGTTAGTAAGGAGGGCCAACAGGACTGTGTTTACTGTCATTGTTTCCAGTGGATGGATCAATGATAGGTGGTGCAAGCAGTTTCATTCCTTTCTGCAGCTGATACAACAGAATGGCTTGGAAGGCTATTTCAGAGAAGATGTTAAATCTATGTATGTTGCTGTGGATCTGAAGTCTGTCAGGGTGGGAGATTTCCTCCCCTCAAGGGCATTAGTGATCTGGATGTGTTGTTATGACCATCAATTCATGATTATCATGCATCTCTTAATTTCAGATTTAATTCGAGATCCATCATCTGCCATTGAGTGGTTCAAACCCTGCTCCCAAGAACACTATTTGGGTAATGGATCACAAGTCCAGTGACACCATCACATCTCTATTAAAGGCAAGGTACATATACAACACCAACCTCTCCAGAGATGCAAAAGTCACCCGTAGAAGCCTGAATTTGGGTCATATGTGTCAAGTATGATTGTTGGGGTAGCACGGCTCAGCGGTTAGCACTGCAGCCTCACAGCACCAGGGACCCGGGTTTTTTTCCTGCCTTGGGTAACTGTCTGTGTGGCGTTTGAAAATTCTCCCTGTGTCTGTGTGGGTTTTTACTGGGTGCTCTGGTTTCCTCTCACAATCCGAAGATGTGCAGGTTAGGTGGATTGTCTGTGCTAAATTGCCCGAAGTGTTAGGTGCATTAGTTAGGGGAAATGTAGAGAAATAAAGGAATGGATCTGGGTGGGTTACTATTTGGAAGGTGGTTGTGGACTTGTTAGGCTGAAGGGCCTGTTTCCACACTGTAGAGATTCTAATTTCTAAGCACATAAATCTAAGCATGATATTTTTGAAATCTCAGTGGTCCCAGATGACCACACAGCTGATCTTTTATTAGACGGAGATGATTGGTGCTGAATTGTACTTGAGGGACTCCATACTTCAGATGTGAGGTAAGATTGAGAAGGTGAAATCTTCATGGTAACATCAGCCAGTGCAACAACATACATTGGTTCATTATTAATTACCATTGAACAGAACCTCAACTGGACTAGCCAAATAAACACAATGGCTCCAAGAGCAGGTCAGATACAAGGAATACTGCAGTGAGTAAATCACGTCCTCACTCCCCAAAACCCAAACATTGAGAATGAGGTACAAATCAGAATATGATGGAATACTCTCCATTTTCCTGGATGACTGCAGCTCCAACAACACTCAAGAAGCTGGAAATTCATCCAAGACAAAGCAGCCTGCTTGATTGGCACTATATCCATGAATATTCACACCCTCCACCACCAACGCTCAGTAGCAGCAGTGTATACCATCTGCACAAAGCACTGTCGACATTATAGAATCATAGAATTCCTAGAGTGTGGAAGCAGGCCATTCAGCCCATCAAGTCTACATTTCCCTTCAGAAAATCTTCCTACTCACCTCGCCCACTCTTTCCCCGTAAAATTCACCAAGGATCCGTAGTACTTTCCAAACCCACAACCACTTCAATCTAGAAGATTAAGGGTAGCAGATATGTGGAAACACCATCATCTGAAAGTCCCCCTTCAAGCTTTGACCAGCCTGACTTGGAAGTATATCACTGGTCTTGGAATTTCTCTGGGTCAAAATCCTGGAACTACCTCTGAAATGGCAATGTGGGTTTACCAATTGCACAAGATTCCACAGGCAGCTCATCACAGCCTTCCCAACCAGTGATGCCCATCATGTGTGAATTTTAAAAATGTTCAGTTCAGCATAAACCAAATAACATTGCAATGGACCAGGTATCACTGACTAATTATAAGTACATATTATTACGGTGAATTAGATTACCTTGCTACAACAACAGCATTGCGGCAAGTCAGAAAATTGCCCCAGTGCGAAGCAGGATTAAATCTATCCAATTACTGTTTTGTAAATCACATCTCAAACATTAGCATAATGATTGGCATGTGCCATCAAATGACACTCCCTCACCAACAAATCATTTAGTAATATTCACTTTGTGTTACTGTCAGGACCAGTTGATCTAGAACTTTGTCCAGATGCCATTTAAAAACAAAAATCTGTGTTCCAGAGGTGACATGAGAGTGACATGAGAGTGACTATCCCTGTCATTAAAGGCAGCATTTAACAGGTTACAGAATAAAGGTACACTAACTAAAATGAAGTCAATGGCAGTCAGGTAGAAAGCTCGTCTCTGGTTGGAGCCAGAGTTGGAGCAAAGGAAGTACTGAAGGTCAATGATCTCAGTACCAGAGAATTCTTACACTGATCTCTCACGGTACTATCCCAGGCCTAGCCACCTTCAGCTGCTTTGCTAAAGGCCTTCCCTTCATTGGCAATTATTGCCAAAGGAATGGATTATAAAAGTAGGGAATTGTTACAATTGTACAAGGCATTGGTGACACCACGCCAAGAGTAGTGCGAACAGTTTCAGTTCTCTTATCTAAGGAAGGATATAATTACAGTTCAGAGAAGGATCACTTGTTTAATGCCAGAGATGAAAGGCTTGTCTTATAAGGAGACATTGAGCAGATTAGGTCGATAACCCTTAGAGTTTCGAAGAATGAGAAGAAATCTAATTGTGGTATCTTAGATGCTGGACAAGATTGATAAAATAGATATAGCACCAATATTTCTACTTGTGGGGTAATCTAGAAAAAGAGGTTAGGGCCTTCAGGAGAAGGCCTGGCAGATTTAAAACATGAGGAGGAGGAATGAGCACATGAGGAGAAATTACTTCTCTCAAATGGTCATGAATCTGTGGAATTTACTCCCCCAGAGTATAATGGATGCCAGGACACTAAAGAGGAGATTGACAGATTTTTAATTAGTAATGGGTTGCAGGGTTATGGAGAGTGGGCAGGAAAGTGGACTTGAGGTTGAGATGAGATCAAACATGTTTGAATGAAATGGCACAGCAGGCTTGACGGGCTGAATGGCCTACTTCTGCACTAGATTGTCTGTTCCTATAAGGTTAGTGGGGATAGAACATAGAACATAGAAACGTACAGCACACAACAGGCCCTTTGGCCCATGATGATGTGCCAAGAATTATTCCTAATCTAAAATAAACTAACCTAACCTACGCACACCTCAGTTCACTGCTGTCCATGTGCATGTCCAGCATATTCACTGCTGGATGTTCACTGGTGATTGTACAGTGTTCAGTATCATCCACAACTCCTCAGATATTGAGGCAGTCCATGACCATAAGGATACAACGGGGATATTGAAAGGGAATGGGATTGTGTAGGATATGAGAATCAATCATATTGTTGAAAGAACTCAAAAGCAAGAACAGTAGACAACGGGTTAATTTTGAAATGATTTTACTGAATGATGTAACTGTCCCCCTAATTAAGTAATCTCTGTATACGAGATTCTACATTAACTCACAATCCATGAATAATAATTATTTACCAACAGTCACTCTCACAGAACTGTTAGTCAGATAATTCAATTATTTTTTGAGTAATGGGTTATTGATTTTGAGTTTCATGTGCCTGGCTTTTTGAGTGATGTATCAGTTGTTGTGCAGGTTTCATAGATGGACTTTGTTCACTTTTGTTGGAGTAAATTACAACGGCAGACAGCAGTGATCAAATAGTGCTCTTTGCTCCTTACTCTTCGACAGAAATTCCAATGGGTTTTATATGATGACTTGTGGCACATAGAGTTAAACCAGGCCTACACTTTGTGTAGGACAATGAGAAAACAGAATGTGTTGGCATGTTTGCTGAAGAAGTTAAGAAATTGAAGAGTCCTTCTCAGACATGCAACCTGCCATATTTGCTGAGGTGGGTGGAGATTTGTTTCTCTGTCCACTATCAAGTTCTAACTCCATGAGATGTAACATTTTCCCCAGACTGGGTCCCTGCTGAGAGACAGTCTGATTCACTAACTTAGCTCCTTGTTTTGGTGAGAGTGACAGCCCTTGACATCACGGCTACATTCGACTGAGCGTGGCATCAAGGAGCCATAGCAAAACTAGAGTCAATGGGTATCAGGAGGCAAACTTTCTGTTGGTTTGAGTCATACCTGACACATAGGAGGTGGTCATGGTTGTTGGAGGTCAATCATCTCAGCTCCAGGACATGCCTGCTGGTTCTTCTGTGACCTTCCCTCCATCATAAGGTCAGAAGTGGAGATGTTCGCTGATGATTGCACAATATTCAGCATCATTTGTCACTCCTCATCCATTCCTCAATTTAACAGAGAGAACAGAATGGGTGGGATTCTCCAATCCAGGCACAGACCGATACTGTCCAAAGCTTTGCAGTAATGCATATCCAGTCTCAATGTCAAAGCAGTGTTTGCCTCCCTGTTGGGGCAGCCCTGATGACATGGTGGCTCAATGGTTAGCATGGCTGCCTCACAGCGCCAGGGATCCAGGTTTGATTCCAGGTGTTTTTTAAATGTTGTAAGTGTACCTGCCACCACCACTCTCTGGCAGCACGTTCCATAGTTCTATCACCTTCTGGGTGAAAAAAAGTTTCATTGGATCTCCTCTTACACCTTACCTTAAAGTTATGGCTTCTAGTCTTAGACAAGTCTGTCATGGGGAAAAGATTCTCACACTTGGTGCCATGGTGGATCCATGGTTAGCACTGCTGCCTCACAGCGCCAGGGACCCGGGTTTGATTCCTACCTCGGGTGACTGACTTTGTGGAGTTTGCACATTCTCCCCGGGTCTGTGTGGGTTTCCTCCGGGTGCTCTGGTTTCATCCAACAATCCAAAGATGTGCAGATCAGGTGAATTGGCCAAGTTAAATTGCCCATAGTGTTAGATGCATAGTGTTAGTCAGGGGTAAATATAGGGTCGAGGAATGGGTCTGGGTGGGTTACTTTTCGGAGGGTCAGTGTGGGCCCATTGGGCCGAAGGGCCTATTTCCATACTGTAGGGGATCTAATCTATCCTGTCTCCACCTCTCATAACTTTACACCTCAATCAGATCACCCTCGCAGCCTCCTCTGCTCCAAGGAAAACAAACCAGCCTCTTCAATCTCTCCTCCTAACTGAGACTTTCCATCCTGGTGAATCTCCTCTGCACCCTCTCCAGTGCAATCACATCCTTCCAATGGCATGGTAACCAGAACTGCATACAGTACTCCATTTGTGGCCTAACTAATGTTTTATGAAGTTGTAATAAGACTTCCTTGCTCTTATATTCTACACAGCAGCTAATGAAGCATCCCTTATGTCTTTTTCACCACTCTGTCTACCTTCAGGGATCTATGGACTTATAAACTGAAGTCTCTCAGTACTCCCCAGGGAGCAACGATTCTGAAGAAGGCTTGCTGGACTCGTACTTTAACTCTGCTTTCTCTCTCCACAGATATTGGCAGGCCTGTAGAGTTTCTCCAGCATTTTCTTTTTTTTTCCTGCATTTCATGGAGCGTTCTTTAGGTATCTGATATGTAAATGTCTCAACTTCATGTCATTTGAATGAGAAAGTACTTGGTGTGGTGTCAAATGCATGAAGTGTATGGATGAGTATGCAAAATCAAACAACTTATTCCTGATTTTTGTGTTAATTTTTGCATGAGTGGATATTGGAAATTGTTGCCTTACCATTTTTTAATAGTGAATATTGATAGCATTACTTAGCACAAGCTTCTGAGGTGGTACACTCATAATTTTAGTCAGAACATTATATTTTGTGCCTCAAAATTATTTTAAGATATTTATACTGTAATTATGTTTTTTTTTAACTCATTGGGTAAATATCAATTTTTCACATATGATCTTATTTAATTTTTGTACTGCAATCAACTTGACAAAACCATTTGGGTGTCAAATCAAAGTTGTTTCTAATTGTTCCATGCTTTAAGCCATATGCCTGACTGGAATATTGAGAGAGAGAGAGAGAGAAAGAAAGAGAGACAGAGGGAGAAAGAGAACATAAGAGATAGAAGTGAAGGAGAGAGTGAGCGAGAAACAGAGAGAAAGTGAATTCAAGAAGGGGGAATTATTAAAATGTGATATCAAACATTTAATGAAACGGATAACACTGACAAGTTAAGTGCCTAATTCCACCTCTTCTGACACATGTGTACCTCAATACTATAATTAGTTAATTTTGAATTGCAATAATTATTTAAGTGTATAATATTACCTCTGAAATATTGTAGTACATTTAAGAGCTAATAATTATTGTAAATCTCAAGGCTTAACCTCACAATGGTACTGTCTATTCTGTTTCAATATACTCTTCTGTTACAGTATAAATGTGAAATCGTTAATGAATGGTTTTTATTCTGATGTCTGTATTGTCAGAATGCAACTTTCCAGTAGTGACTGGTTCAAGGTTGTGCAACCAGTAAATCAATTTGAGCTATTTCTTTAAAAATTATTTGTAGTTGGTTTGTGGCTGTCAATGAGGAGAAAGTGAGGACTGCAGATGCTGGAGATCAGAGCTGAAAATGTGTTGCTGGAAATGCCTTCCTTGAAGAAGCTCTCTTCCTCCCTCTACAAAGATTTCAGTGAGTCCCTCTCTCACTGCACACCCCAGGTCATCTCCTCTGCACAGAAGCTCTTCAGCCACGTTCTCAAACAGACATTCCTGAAGAAGGGCTTATGCCCGAAACGTCGATTCTCCTGTTCCTTGGATGCTGCCTGACCTGCTGCGCTTTTCCAGCAACACATTTTCAGCTTGTGGCTGTCAATGGCAAGACCAACATTTCCTGTCAATCTCTACTTGTTTCTGAAAAGGTACAGATGAGCCATCATCTTAAAATGCTGCTGTCTGTGTGACAAAGTTATTCCCATTGTAATGTCCATATGAGTCTTGCAGAAGTTTAAACCAGAGACCATGAAGGAACAATGGTTTACGTCTAAGTCAGAGTGGTGTGAAACTGGGAGGGGAACTGTTCTATTGCAATCCCTTTGGAGACTGATAGTTTTTAATAGAAAAGAGTCCTCACAAAGTCAATGGAAAAGAATGGATTAATAAGATTACACTTTTCAAAACCTTTTACAGTAACAGTAAATCCACATAACTCAAACACGAATTAACAGGTGAAAGTAAAAGGGTAAAGTCACTACAGTCTTATGAGATCCTGGGTTACATCCAAAACATTGACTTCTTCACTTCCTGATGCTGCTTGGCTTGCTGTGTTCTGTCCAGTCTCCTACTTGTCTACTTTGGATTCCAGCATCTGCAGCTTTTTTTTTTGTCTTACAAGATCATAAGGCTATGTTCTTATTAGAAAGAGATTACTGCTGCTGGTTTACCCTGAGGGTCACCACACCTCAGGCAAGGAGAGACTGAGAAGGAGAGGACTTCATGCTAACCTTAGGCAGTGTGGGAACTGAACCCATGCTGTTGGCGTCTCTTTGCTTTACAAACCAGCGGTTCAGCCAACTGAACTAACTGACCCCTACAGAAGGATATTCAAATAGAAAGGCAAATTTCACTCTGAAAAGATGTATGTCACGCAGTTACAAGCAAATGGCGTCCTGCACAAATGTGGTATCCAACGTAACCCCATAGTCCTTCCAATGTAGCATCTACTATGTAGGGTTTCTTACTTCCCACTGAATTATTTCAGCCCTTGAGTCGCCTTCATCAATGATTTGTTCCTTCCAAAGTCTCTGGACTGCCAACGGCCTCTCTAACTTGGGTCATAACAATCTGGGCGGCACTAAATCTCCAGGACTCCCTACTTTGAACCATTGAAGTGATCTACTCAGTCTAACAACACTGAAGTAGCAGTAATGGGCGTTATTCAATGTACAATTCATTCCACTTCCTGTTTTCAGTGCTCTGCATTTTCCAAGTCTCTCGCAAACCATAACACTGGGCTGAATCTTATGTTATTTGACTGAGTTTCAATGAGTTTGATGGAGGATTTCTCACTATGAGGTCTAGTGAGATTATTCACTGCATTTTACCAAATTTGCTGAATTAGTTATCTACCCAGCTGCTATGGTGCCCTTCTGCCCTGACTCTAGCCCTATTCTCCCATCTGCCATTCCCTGAAGAACTCACCAAATATCCCCTGAAAGACTGCAATCCAGGCAGGCTGCTGTGCACCTGGATGAGCTCTGGCATTTCACACTGTCCCTGCTTGGTAATAGACAGTTACTCTGGAGATATTTGGGAAGACACAGCGATTTTTCATCAGGGTACTGGAGATCCTGGTGGACAGGATGGTCTCGAGGTGGGTGCTCCAAGAACAACACTGCCAGTGTGCCCAATTTCTCTTCACAACCGAAAATCCCCAGCCCAAGCAACATCTTGATAAATCTCCACTGCACCCTCGCCAGTGCAATACATCCCTCTTATAATGTAGGGTCCAGAATTGCACATAATACTCTAGCTGTGGCCTAACCAACGTTTCATACAGTTCCAAAATAGCCTCCCTGCTCTTAGATTCTATGCCTTAGCTGATAACCTCCCAGCAGACTGGTGGTGGAGACCAGACTATTAGATTCTAACAGCCTGGTCCAACATCACTACCTGAGTCAGTGCTGTTTCACTGTTCTGTGAGAATGCACAGCACATTATGAAAAAAGTCAATGATCTCTCGTGTTTTGCCAGGGTAAGTGCTATACTCGTAGAGTCGTAGCATCATAGAGATGTACAGCATGGAAACAGACCCTTTGGTCCAACTCATCCATGCCGACCAGATTTCCGAAACTAACCTCGTCCCATTTGCCAGCACTTGGCCCATATCCCTCTAAATCCTTCCTATTCATAAACCCTGTGTATGAATATGGTGGAGGCTGTAATTGTACCAGCCTCCACCACTTCCTCTGGCAGCTCATTCCACACATGCACCACCCTCTGTGTGAAAAGGTTACTCCTTAGGTCCCTTTTAAATCTTTCCCCTCTCTCCCTAAACCTATGCCCTCTAATTATGAACTCCCCCACTTCAGGGAAAAGATCTTGTCTATTTACACAATCCATGCCCTCATGTTTTATAAACCTCTATAAGGTCACCCCTCAGCCTCCAACATTCCAGGAAAACAGCCCCAGCCTATTCAGGCTCTCCCATAGTTCAAATCCTCTAACCCTGGCAATATCTTTGTAAATCTTTTTCTCTCTCTGCTAACTCACACTCACTCTATCTCTCTGACTGCACACACCTGAAATACATGCTCATTTTGTGCCAATATCATTATTGCTCTCAACATCTTACCTCATTTGTTCTTGATTCCACACCCACAAACTGGCCCCCAACCCTGCATGTCCTAATCATTTGCTGCCTAATCATTTGCCTCAGGACACCTCACCACCTTTCGCTCACTGTGCCAGCAGTAACAACTGTGACATACATTTTCACCTCATTCAATCCCATCCTTTCTCCACTACAGGAGTAAACAGCCCACAACAGGGCAGAAAGAGCCAGGATGGGTAAAGTTGGCATTTGATATGAGGGTCCTCACCCCCTTGAGGAGAGGTTTAGAGCATAGAACGTAGAACATAGAACATTACAGTGCAGTGCAGGCCCTTTGGCTCTTGATGATGCGCTGACCTATAGAACGAATCTGAAGCCCATCTAACGTACACTATTCCGTTATCATCCATATGCCCAATCAATGACTATTTAAATTCCCTTAAAGTTGGCGAGTCTGTTACTGTTGCAGGCAGTGCATTTCACACCCCTACTACTCTCTGAGTAAAGAAACTACTTCTGATGTCTGCCCAAAATTTATCACCCCTCAGTTTAAACCTACATCCCCTCATGTTAGCCATCATCATATGAGGAAAAAGGCTTTCACTGTCCAACCTATGTAACCTTTGATTATCGTATATGTCTCCATTAAGTCACCTGTCAACCTTCTTCTCTCTAACAAAAACAGCCTCAGATCCCTCAGCCTTTCCTCATAAGACCTTCCCTCCATACTAGGCAACATCCTAATAAATCTCCTCTGAACAAAGCTTCCATGTCCTTCATATAGTGCGATGACCAGAACTGTATGCAATACTCCAAATGTGGCTGCACCAGAGTTTTGTACAGCTGCAACATGATCTCATGGTCCCGAAACTTAATCCCTCTACCAATAAAAGCAACCAATAACAGCCTTCTTAACAACCCTATCAACCTATGTGGCAACTTTCAAGGATCTATGTACCTGGACACTGAGATCTCTCTGCTCATCTACACTACCAAGAATCCTACCACTCACTCTGCATTCTTGTTACTCCTTCCAAAGTGAGTCACCTCACACTTTTCTGCATTAAACTCCATTTGCCACTTCTCAGCCCAGCTCTACAGTTTATCTATGTCTCTTTGAAACCTACAACATCCTCTGTAGCTTTCCACAACTCCACCGACCTTATTGTCATCCACAAATTTACTAGTCTGTCCTTCTACACCGTCATCCAGGTCATTTATAAAAATGACAAACAACAATGGACCCAAAACAGATCCTTATGGTACACCATTAGTAACTGGACTCCAGGATGAATATTTCCCATCAGCTACCACCCTCTCTCTTATTTCGGCCAGCTAATTTCTGATACAAACTGCTAAATCACCCTCAATCCCATGCCTCCTTATTTTGTGCAATAGCCTACCATGGGGAACCTTATCAAATGCCTTACTGAAATTCATATACACCACATCAACCACTTTACACTCATCCACCTGTTTGGTCACCTTCTCAAAAAATACTCAATAAGGTTTGTGAGGCATGACCTACACTTCACAAAACCATGTTGAATATCCCTAACCAATTTATTCCTCTCTCGATTATTATAAATCCTATCTCTTATAACCCTTTCCAACACTTCACCCACAACCGAAGTAAGGCTCACAGGTCTGTAATTTCCAGGGTTGTCTCTACTCCCCTTCTTGAACAAGGGAACAACATTTGCTACCCTCTAGTCTTCTGGCACTATTCCTGTAGACAATGACAATATAAAGATCAAAGCCAAAGAGTCAACAATCTCCTCCCTGGCTTCCCATTCGGCCCAGGGTACTTACCTATTTTCACACTTTCCAGAATTGCTAACACCTCCTTCTTATACACCTCAATCCCATCTAGTCATAGCCTGTATCTCAGTATTCTCCTCGACCACATTGTCTTTTTGTAGTGTGAATACTGACGAAAAGTATAATTTAGCGCTTCCTCTATCTTCTCTGACTCTATGCACAGCTTCTCACTACTATGTTTGATTGGCCCTAATCTTAATCTAGTAATTCTTTTATTCCTGATATACTTATGGAAAGCCTTACGGTTTCCTTGATTCTACTTTTCATAACCCCTCCTGGCTCATCTTAGCTCTCTCTTTAGGTCGTTCCTGGCTAACTTGTAACTCTTAAGCGTCCTAACTAAGCCATCACATCTCATCCTCTTGATAAGAGATTCAACTCCCTGTGCTGGACAACTTCGTCCCTGCCTGACCAATACACACTTACCAAGGACCCACAGTGGTTGGTCCTTGAATAAGCTTCACAATTCAATTGTGCCCATCCCCTGCAGTTTCCTTCCACATCCTATGCATCCTAAATTCTGCCTCCTTCAGGAGAGGACTGGGACTCTTCCTGCAAGGATGCTGAAACATCCATATTTTCATTCATTTGGGGGATGTGGGTGTCACTGTCAAGTCCAGCATTTGTTATCCACCCCTAATTGCCCAGAGGGCAGTTAAGTGACAATCACATTAGCGTGGATCACATATTGGCCACACCAGATAAGGACAGCAGATTTTCTTCTCTAAAGGACATTGACGAACCAGAAAGATTTTATCCAGACAATAAATTCATGATCATCATTAGGCTCCTAATTCCAGATAGTGATTGAATTCCAATTCCACCACTTGCTATGGCATGAGTTGAACCCAGGTCCCCAGAGTGTTATGTGGGTCTCTGGATTAATAGTCGAGCGATAATGCCAGCAGGCCATCACCTCTCCATCTGAGCTCATACCATTCTTCATTCCACTGCCATGAACCACATTGAGAATGTCATTCGTTGCATATCACTTTGAATCACTGGTCACCTGCACTTCTCTCATATGTCCTTCAGGTCATAACCTGTGGAGAACACAGCGATCAGATGAGACTTCATTAATCTTTGAGAAAAAGAGTATCAACACCTCAGAGGAAAGATTACAGAATCATAGAATCCCTACATTGTGGGAGCAGGCCATTCATCCATCAAGACCACACGGACCCTCTGAAGACCATCCCACCCACACCCATGCCCCTCTCCCCCTAACCTATCCTTGTCACCCATGGCTAATCCACTTTTCTGCACATCACTGCATGCTATGGACAATTTAGCATGGCCAGTCCACCTAACCTGCACATCTTTGGATTGTAGGAGAAAACCAGAACACCCAGAGGACATGGGAAAAATGTGCAAGCTCAACACAGACAGTCACTCAAGGGTGGAATCAAACCTGGGACCCTGGCGCTGTGAGGCAGCAGTGCTAACCACTGAGCCAACGTGCTGCCCATTATCATGACTGTCTCCTGTATTCTCCAGCAGCTTAGATATTGCATCTCAGTGGGAATGTCAGGTATCGAATATTTGGAAGCACTATCAGGTGAATGCCTCACTGTGACAGCTCTGCAGCTGGCTCAGAGAAAAATGCTCCAGGCCACTGTCACCTGGAGGGCTGCTGGAGAACTGGCACATATAGTGATAGAGTCATAAAAACACACAGCTTGGAAACAGACTCTTTGGTCCAAATCGTCTATGCCGACCAGATATCCAAAATTAATCTAGTCCCATTTACCAGCATTTGGCCCATTTCCCTCAAAACCCTTCCTATTCATATCCCCATCCAGATGCCTTTTAAAGTGTTGTAATTGTACTAGCCTCCATCAGTTCCTCTGGCAGCTCATTCCATATACTCACCACCCTCTGCGTGAAAAAGTTGCCCCTTAGGACCCTTTTAAATCTTTTCCCTTAAAGCTATGCCCACCAGTTTTGGACTCCCCCATCCCCGGGAAAATACCTTGTTTATTTACACTATCCATGCCCGTCATGATTTTATAGAACTCTATAAGGTCACCCCACAGCCTCCGAATCTCCAGAGAAAACAGCCCCAGTCTATACAGCCTTTCCCTTTTGCTCAAACCCTCCCACCCTGGCAACATCCATGTCAATTTTTTCTAAATCCTTTTAAGTTTCACAACTTCCTTCCTATAAAGGGAGACCAGAATTGCTCACAATATTCCAATAGTGGCCTCACCAATGTCCTGTACAGCCGCAACCTGACCTTCCAACTCCTATACTCAATGCTCTGACCAATAAAGTAAAGCATACCAAAAACCTTCTTCACTATCCTATCTACCTATAACTCCACATTCAAGGAACTATGAATCTGCACTCCAAGATCTCTTTGTTCAGCAACCCTCCCCAGGACCTTACCATTAAGTATATAAGTCCTGCACTGATTTGCCTTTCCAAAATGTAGCACCTCACAATTATCTAAATTAAATTCCATCTGCCACTCCTCAGCCCATTGGCCCACCTGATCAAGGTCCCGTTGTACTCTCAGGTAACCTTCTTCGCTGTCCACTACACCTCCTCTGCTCCAGACAAGAGAGGATCTTGTGGTGTCAACAATCAGGGTCTTTGTCCTCAGGGACAGAGAGGACCAGGAGCAGCAGACAGGACTGTGGGGGGCAATGGCTCCCATTGCCCAGAGGTTGCAGTAGTGCAGTGGGTTATGCCAACAACTGGCTGCCTCCATCGACAGGTTGACATCAACAATGAAGTGTCAGGGCTATAATCCTCAAGGTCTGATGGAGAGGTGCACTCACTCAGACATTGGTCTTTGGGACCGAAGGCATGGTGACTGAGGGACGGGGAGCCTTGAGCTCAGTCCTAGGTACCCCTTCCTCACAAGGAGACTCCTCGGCAGAAGAGGAACCACCACAGTCCCTCAGGAGTCTCCTCTCAGGACACTCCAGTGGTGGTTGGCCCCTCCACCTCCTCCCTGCCTGACCAACTGTGTGAATAGCTGCCGATAGGTCCAGAAAAATAAGCTCAAATAATTCAGCGCTCTCTTCTTGGCTATCTTCATCTTCTCAGGATTAACGGTTTCTGTCCCTCGAGCTGGCATGCTGCATGTAGGGAACGTGACTCAAAGACATCAGCCATGACTCTAATCTTGATCATAATCTGCTGGGAATCAAGAATTGAGCTCAGAGTTGATGACTCTCCATTATTTGATCATTTCTGGGCACTCTCACCTCACATTGGAAGAATGGGAGCTATGTTTAAGATTGCTGCAGCTACTCATTCTACAGACCAGCTCAAACAACCCAGGCAAGAATGGAAAACATTGAGCTGAGAGAAAAACATTGTGATTCCTCGACTGATTGCTTTCAGAAAAATTGAAACGTTTACAAATGAAAAGGTGCACAGTTTAAGAACTCAAGCACACAGGAAGCTTCCCTGAGTATTTTACAGATTTTAGTTGCTTTCCACTGTAAGGACATAAATAAAATCTATTTTGCTTTTATTGAATCTGCAGTATATTGAAAAAATGCATCAGGAGCCTATTGAAGACTGTCATTTAATCTTTGGATTCAAATCACAACCATAAAATGCTTGTGCAAATCTCTTGAAACTTATGTCATGTCATCAGACCCTTGAGAGAAATAACAATCTGATTTATAACCATCTGTGCAGCATCCAGAACTTTATATATTACAAGTGTGTTGTATCAATAAATCCTTTTGAAGATGAATTGGAAATCAGGAAAAGAGGGAGACAAAGAGGTTCTCTCGACTATAGCTACTTGACAAACTTCTCTCGACAGTTCATTAAAAACTTGTGACCAGCACTAACTAGGGAGAGAAGGGCAGCAAGTGCATCGAAGCAACATCACTATCACCGAGTCATGCAAAATGCTGACTTTATAGAAACATACAGCAAACAAGGATGCCATTTAACCCGTATAGGCTGTGCTAGACCTTTTGAAGAGCAATTCAGTATGTCCCCTCCCAGTGTTTCTCCATCCCTTTTTTTGCAATTAAGGAGATATCTTGAACAATGTCCATATTACAGAGGAGGAGGTGCTAGATGTCTCGACGCATAAAAGTGGACAAATCCCCAGGACCTGATCAGGTATAGTCGAGGGTATGGTGCTAGCAAAGCACAGCAGGACAGGCAGCATCCAAGGAGCAGGAGAATCGATATTTCAGGCATAAGCCCTTCATCAGAAATCCAAGGAACAGGAGAGTTGAATTTTCAGGCATAAGCCGTTCATCAGGAACGCCCAAAATGTCGATTCTCCTGCTCCTCGGATGCTGCCTGACCTGCTGTGCTTTTCCAGCATCGCACTCTCGACTTCACCTGATCAGCTCCTGGGGATCTATCCACTTTTATGCGGTTCTAGACATCTAGCATCTCCTCCTCTGTAATATGGACATTGTTCAAGATGTCTTCTTGATTGCAAAAAAGGGATGGAGAAACCAGTCCTCATTTTCTCCTGATCAGGTGCACCCTAGAACTCTGTGGGGAGCAAAGGAAGTGATTGCTCGGCCCTTGCTGAGATATTTGTATTTGCAATAGTCATAGGTGAGGTGCCAGAACAGGTGAGGTTGGCTAACTTGGTTCTATTTAAGAAAGGTGGTAAGGAAAAGCCAGGGAACTATAGACCAGTGAGCCTGACATCAGTGGTGGGCAAGTTGTTGGAGGGTATCCAGAGAGACAGGATTTAAATGTATTTAGAAAGACAAGGATTGATTAGGGATAGTCAACATGGCTTTGTGCATGGGAAGTCGTGTCTCACGAACTTGACTGAGTTTTTTGAAGAAGTAACAAAGAGCATTGATGAGGGAAGAGCAGTAGGTGTGATCTATATGGACTTCAGTAAGGCATTCAACAGGGTTCCCCATGGGAGACTGGTTAGCAAGGTTAGATCTCACGAAATACAGGGAGAACTGGCTTGAAGGGAGAAGACAGAGAGTGGTGGCAGAGGGCTGGTTTTCAGACTGGAGTCTTGTGACCAGTGGTGTGCCGCAAGAATCGGTGCGGGATCCACTGCCTTTCGTCATTTATATAAATGATTTGGATGTGACCATAGAAGATATAGTTAGTCAGTTTGCAGATGACACCAAAATTGAAGGTGTAGTGGATAGCGAAGAAGGTTACCTCGAGTACAATGGGATCTTGATCAGATGGGCGAATGGGCTGAGGAGTGGCAAATGGAGTTTAATTTAGATAAATACGAGGTGCTGCATTTTGGAAAACAAATCAGAGCAGGATTTAAACACTTAATGAAGTTGCTGAACAAAGAGACCTTGGAGTGCAGGTTCATAGTTCCTTGAAAGTAGACCCACAGATAGATAGGATAGTGAAGAAGGCATTTGGTATGCTTTCCTTTATTGCTCAGTGCATTGAGTATAGTAGTTGGGAGGTCAATGTTGCAGCTGTACCGGACATAGGTTGGGCCACTTTTGGAATTTTGCATCCAATTCTGGTCTTGCTCCTATTGGAAGGATGTTGTGAAACTTGAAAGGGTTCAGAAAAGATTTACAAGGATGTTGCTAGGGTTGCAGGATTTGACCTATAGGGAGACGTGGAATAGGCTGGGGCTGTCTTCCCTGGAGCGTCAGAGGCTGAGGGGTGACCTTATAGTGGTTCACAAAATCATGAGGGGCATGGATAGGATAAATAGACAAGGTCTTTTCCGTGGGGTGGAGAAGTCCAGAACTAGAGGGCATAGGTTTAGGGTGAGAGGGGAAAGATATAAAAGGGATCTAAGGGGAAATGTTTTCATGCAGAGGGTGGTGCGTGCATCAAATGAGCTGCCAGAGGAAGTGGCGGAGGCTGGTACAATTACAGCATCTGGATGGGTATTTGAGTAGGAAGGGTTAAGAGGGGTGTGGGCTAAGTGCTGGCAAATGGGACTAACTTATGTTAGGATATATGGTTGGTATGAAAGGGTTGAACTGAAGGGTTGGATTCCATGCTGAACACCTCTATGACTCCATGACTCTAATTCTTACCATTCTCTTCTGATAGCCACTATTGAATCTGCACATGCTCCTCTCTAACAGTCATTTTCAAGTCCTTGTTACTTTTTGGATAAGAATATTTTTAATTTTGCAATCACCTTAATCTATGCCTCTATCTCTCAGCCTTTCAGCAACTGGAAACACTTTCTCTTTACTTGTTCTATCGAAACACTTTATGAGCAAAAGTAATTCAGGAGGATCGTTGATTGTGGGTCGCCAATTACATTTCCATCCAACCCTGAGTTCACCCCAAGAACACAGGGCTGGTTCAAAAATTGGCAGCCCAGCCACCATATGTAGGTAAATAATTAAGTGTGATTGAAGTTGTTAAAAGTTCACTTGAAAACACACAGCAGATCAGGCAGCATCCGAGGAGCAGGAGAGTCAATGTTTCAGGCACAAGCCCTTCATCAAGAATGTCCTTCATCATTCCTGATGAAAGGCTTATGTCCGAAATGTCCACTCCTCGGATGCTGCCTGACCTGCTGTGTTTTTTCCAGCGCCACACTTTTCTACTCTGACTCTCCATCATCTGGCAGACCTCACTTTCACCTCAATATTACATTGCCCATACCAAATATAAAATCAAAAACGGTAAGTCTGGGCAGGCAGACAGAAGTAAGTAGGCAGTTTTATTTCCAATGTCTGTAAGATGATGGGAAGGAAGGAGGTGTGCAATTACCCTTTCCCATTGGAGTCACCTGATAAGATGATAGCATCCCCTTCCTTCCTGCTCATCAATGTTAAACTCACTTCTCCACACCCATAGCCCCTCTCTCACAGGGTGCTTCCTTAACCAAAGCTCCTTGATTTATCTTTCTCTGAAATGTGTGGGGCATGGAATCCCAGTAGCAACACCTATGGACCTCTGGCACTATCAGCAGTTTCTGTGCTAGGATTTTGTTCATGAGTGGAGGGAAATTCTCGTAGGAGTTTGTTTACCCCCAGCAGTGGCATCTTGTGGCTATGACAAAGGCTTCTAACCAGTCAACTGGTTAGAAATTGGACGTTCTCCATGACTCTTCCATCCCTGATAATTTCCAGCCCTTAGTCTCAGAATGAGAGTTCAGATATTCAGGACTAAACTGAGGGAAGTGTCCCCTCTCCAAGGATTGTGAATCTTTGGCATTCTTCACTTTAAAGAGCTGGTAGATATTGAGTATACTCAACACAGTGATCAATCAATTTTTGTTTGGACACCTGAGGGAATCATGGGATATGGAGATAGGGAGAAAAGATGGAGATGAGGTAGAAGATCAGCCATGATTTTATTGAGCACTGGGGCAGCTCACATATTCCTGCTATATATTCTTGCTCCTGTTTCTTGATTTTGTTAAGTAGAATATACATGTTGGAGATTCTTGGGAGCCATGTATCTCAAAAATAATGAAGTTTGAGGAGTCTTTGATGCACAGAAGAATTTTTATCATAATGGTCAACTAAAGGCTAGGACAATGAGCATTATATTGAAACATCACAGCTCAACTGCCCATTGAAAGCAATGAACCAAGAATCCCAGGCTTCATCATAAAGACTTTCTCATAGGCACCTGCTACATCCAAAGTTCCACTGATGACCCGTTCACTTAATTATATCTTTTAGGTATTGACTGACTTGAAGCATTTTCAGTTTTCATGTTCGACTTCCAACGTTCAGAGGAGTAGATTCTAACCCTGTGTGCAATGGTGTAAAATCAGGTTTAACTCATTGGTAGGCTGTTTTCCATTTCTCATGGCTTTTATTTCAATCAGTGAGGAGTCCCAATGATGTAAAACAGGCTGCAAATTCACTATAACCTATCTTATAGTCTGACACTCCATCAATTCATATTCCTCACAGACCGATGTTCCTTCATAAAAAATAGAAAGCCGACTCTTTCGTTGGAAGAATTAAGCAGTGCATAGATGTTTTGTTGCTGAATTGGGACTGCATCAGGAGGTTTTATCAGATGGCCATATCTTGTCATTAGACTTTGTCTGCTTTATTGCGAAGAAATATTTTTATTTAGGGCCGCTTAGGGGAAAGTTCTTTTTTTTTATGCTGTGCAGAAATTGTGTTTAAATTTTGACCTACTGGGGCCTTAGGGTTCAATAATAATATTTGAATGAAGTTGTAGGCATGGCAACAGTCATAGCTACATACTTAAATCAATCATTATCAGCTTCTTAGAAAGTAAGGCAGAAACTGAAAGTGCACAACTCCTCCATCAACAGTCAGCAAATGGACAATACAATTGGTTCAAAAATAATAGGAGGCTAAAATTAGTCTTTGTTGGAAGGACAAAAAATGAGTGACAATGAACTGCTGCCTCTTTTACATGTACCTGAAGGTCACTCTATTGAAGATAATGATATAGAAAAACAAGTGAGATTTTCAATTCCACTGCAAATTCACTTTAATTCTCATAATTCCTGCGTCCCAGCTTGGAAAAAAGATCAACCTTTTCCATCAGTCCAGATGCAGAATGATGCCAACAGTACAAATTCAAATCTCACTCCAGCACACAAAAATCCTGCCTTCTCAACATCCCCCCTCATCTGAGGCAATTCACCATTAGTTGTCTCTATCTAATGAGAGAGAGCCCTATCATCCCTGGGACTATGACTACTTATCTATCTTTCTGTCTACCAGTCTGTCTGTCTGTCTGTCTATCTATCTATCTTTCTATCTATCTATCCATCCATCATCTGTCTGCTGTCTACCTGTTAATCTATCTGTTTATTTATCCTGTGCCTATCAGCTATTCATATTCATCTCTCTCTCCGAAATTTCTAGTTATGCACATTCCACCTATTTTCATCAGGCTTGTCCATCAATGAAAACAGTGATATTGTTTGTGAGTGGGCTCTCTGTGTTACTCATTGCTTGATGCTCTCACAAACTGGCTGACAGCAAAAAAAGAAATGATTTGATTTGCCAGACTCCTGCGTGTTGGTCACTAGGAAACAGACGTGTGTGTTTATAGTCAGGAGCATCTCTGAACCATTAAAGACTGGACAAAAAAAAATCAGCAGTTCTTTTGTGAAATTGGATCTTATTTATGAGGCAATTCAGTATCACAACTCACGATAAGGCTATAATCAAAAAAACTAGGTGCTGTTAGATGCTACAAAAGTGAATATAACAGCCAAAATATTTCCATTGCAAAAACATTGTCATTTTCTGCTTAAAATCAACCTCACCATGACATTGCCACCTGTAGTGTTCATCCATATTTTCTTTATTAATTGAAGAATTTGATGCATCTCATTTTCTAAGTGGCATTAGCTGTAAAATAACCTGGTCATCGATACCATGGTGCACTCACTTCTGCATTATGAGCTGGGAAAAGGTGGTCATTGTTTGGACTGATAAGATATTTGATGACAAATACTGCTGTTTGCTTCTGGATTTTAAATACTCAAAGGCAAATGTATAAATGTTAGGAATTGCTTACTATCCTCCAAACAATCACGTATAATACAGAACCTTGATTCCAAATGCTTCTGGTCATATGCATTTTTTAAAAAAAATTTATTTTGTAACTGACCTACAGTTCAGGGTGCTATGGAAACATACACGGCACTATCAAAGGGTATCAGTGATCATCAGTCGACATTGCAACTGAATATATTTCATACATAGATTCACTTCCTGGTTTTAGAACATCAATTTCTAAAAACATTTAAGATTGTCTATTTACATAATAAACTTCAAAGTGTTTTTTGTGCTCCTGCATACTAGACTTAGTTTAGAAAATGTTCAGAACAAAATAAGGGGTGGCATGGTGGCTCAGTGGTTAGCAATGCTGCCTCACAGCACCAGGGTCCCAGGTTCAATTCTCACCCTGTCTGTGTGGAGTTTGTACATTCTCCCCATGTCTGCGTGGGTTTCTTCTGGGTGCTCCGGTTTCCTCCCACAGTCCAAAGATGTGCAAGTCAGGTGAATTGGCCATGCTAAATTGCCCATAGTGTTAGGTGCATTAGTCAGAGGGAAATGGGTCTGGGTAGGTTACTCTTCGGAGGGTCAGTGTGGACTGGTTGGGCCGGAGGGCCTGTTTCCACACTGTAGGAATTCTAATTCTTAAAAAAAAGTCAATTATGTGTAAGTTGTCATGTATTAATGTATGGAATTTGGGTAGTAATGAAAAATCCTTCTTTCAATTGATAATAATCATCTCTAAATCAAATAAAGTGGGGAAATACTTTCATGCTTCTCTAACTTGCTGGTAAAATGAAAGTACTGTTCAAAAGGAGGCATTTAGAATTCTATCTTTCTGCCATATGTCATGTGTTATGGTTCATATCCACATGGGGTTGCTTAGCTTGTCTCAAATTGCAGAGGAATTTTCCAGAATTTTTTTTCTGAAGATTCCAGCCTTTTGTGCATATCAGGCTGAAACCTGGGAGAATGATGCTTGAGATCCAACATGAAAAAAATATTCACAGAAATCTTTAGAACAGCTGTTGCTTTCCATCCATGGCAAGTATATCCTTTCTTAGAAAAGGACACCAAAACCATACAAAATATTCCAAATGCAATCCCATAAAGGGCCTTACACAGCTGCAGCAAGGCATCCGTACTTCTTTTGATCGAAGAAAACACACAATTTGCTTTCCTAGTTGTTTGACCCGGATCTGAACTATCATGTCCAATGTTCAACCTATTCTCATGACACAAAGCTAGTACTCAAATGGGTGCCTATTTCCAATGGCTGAAGAAGAAAGCAAACTAGATATCATCTAGCTTGAGACGAGGTGGCTACTTTATCTTGTCTGCATCCATTGATTAGTTGCCCATCCAAACAAGTCAGAAATAAGTCACCAGTCAGATTGGGATGGATGTACGGTGTGTGAATCATGGATGCATCATGGGAGAAGAGTGTTCAGGAACTCCTGAAGTGGCAGAGACCCAAGGTCTCTAATGCTTTCATTGGGCCTACTTGGTGAAGTATCTCATTCACCTTGGAGGATCACCTGTTCTTTTCCACAAGCGTCGATTGAAATGATGTATACAGTGAGCACCTCATTTCGTGGCTACTAAATGCTATTGGGGTCCGAATGAGATTGGTTCATGGATTTTAACAAGGTTTTTGCTAGAGATTACTTGGTAGACTCCTGCCTAAAGTTCAGGACTCCGTAAGATGGTAGCAGGCACATTATTTTAATTAGATACCGAGCCTCGAATAGAGTGGGTTGAAATTGCCCTATTCCTAAATATCTGATAATATTTCTGTGGAGCATGCTAGGACGTTCTGTGATATTACAAGCAGTAAAAATGCAGGTTCTTGCTTCTGTGATAAGGTTATTCATTCATTTATCCCCTTTTGGAGTATTACCAGCAAATACTTGTACTGCTGCAGTTTCTCAGAGTTGCATTTTTATTGTTATATTCATCAGTGATAGCCATACACAAACCTCAGTTATAGCAATCTATAAATATTTATTTGAAAAGTTATTCTTATAACATTTTTCTGCCCAAACACATTTGATACATTTTTTGCTGAACTCAGTTGAGGTGACTGTATCAATAAGCATTAAGGATAAAGAAACAACATTGAATAATTCAAGTGATATAGAGAATGTAGAGAAATAAAATGAAATTTCAGCTTATGTAATCTGATCTAAACATGGAACAGACTTGATTGAGTGAAATATTTTTCTCTCAGTCCATATGTAGCTTGAATGTACAGTGCTAAAGTCCATTAAATGGGCATAGGGCAACATCAAACATGGGTCTGAATTCCTAATTTTTCTCCTCTCTATTTAAACTCTGCAGCGTAGCTTAACTGTGCTTTCTTCAATGCTTCTTCCAAGAGGTTGTAGGTGCAAGATTTAACAGACCTTCTTGACTATTGGATCATCACAACGTAGTCATGTCCTCACTCAACATTCTCACTGCTACTCCAATTGATACTTCACAATGAATGGAGGGGACATCAGGACTCTCCTTCTCCATAGTCTTGAGATACTGGCGACCAACATCACCATTGTATTGCCAAATATCTAGTGATGGGTAAGGCAGTAAATTTAAACTACATAGAGCTTTGAAAGGCAACTGAGAAATCTTGTGAATGAAGTCAACCATGAGGGGAAAGTAAATAATTTAACAACAACTATCATATTTATGTTTCCTCTATTACAGTAGGACATGCCGAGGCACTTCTTAAAAGCATAATTGAACAACTGACATCTTTTCAAAGAAGAAAAAATTAAGAGAAATGACCAAAAGCATAAGGTAAGTTTTGAGGAGTATCTTAAAGGAATATCAGAACAAAAGGCTGAGAGACTTTGAAACTAACACTTGATGAAGGAGCAGTGCTCTGAAAGCTAGTGTTTCCAAATAACCCTGTTGAACAATAACCTGGTATTGTGTGATTTTTAACTGGAGATGTGATGGCACAGCTGTCTGTAGTGGACTGAAGTAAGTTGGGCTGGCATATCAGTCCAGAATTGGAATGCCACAGAGTTCTTATAGATTATAGGACTGGGGAAGGTTACTGAGATAGATAAAGCCATGAAGAAAGCACAGTTTAAGTTAAAAAAAAAGCACACTTCGGTTTGACGCTTTTACAACTTGTAAGAGAAGGATAAGACTGAGGGAAGTAATATTTTCCAGAGTTCTGAGATTCTGGGGAAGGAATAAAGTAGGAAGTGGAAAACAGATACTTTATTACAACAAAAACAACAAATTGCAGTTACATAGCATGCTTAATGTATTGTAATATTCAAGGCATTTTACAGGAATGATTATCAAATAAAATTGGACATCGAGCCACAATAGAGGTGATTAGAATAAAATGACCAAAATGCTGGTCAAGTAGTCATAGGAGGAGCCAAGGTTTTAAGGGGCATCTTGAGTGGAAACAGAGGTAGAGAAGTAGAGACATTTAGGGAAGGAATTACAGAGCTGAGGATATTGACAACTGAAGATATGACCACTCATGGTGAAGCAATTAAAAGATTGGAGGAATGTTGATATCTTAGAGGGTTGCAGAGATTGAATAAGTTGTAGAGGAGTGAGACCATGGAGGGACTCATAAACAAGGATGCAATCTTAAAATCAGGGCATTGCTTAACCAGGATTCAATGTAGGTCAGTACATTGGTTCATTCTTCTTCAAACCCTACACTATTCCTTTCTCCTTTATGCACTCATTCAGCTTCCCTTTTGATACTTCAATGTAATTCATTTTGGCCACTTCATGTGACAGCAAATTCCACGTTCTAACCATTATTTGATTGAAGAAGCATCTTCTGAATGTGTCTTGGACTTATTAGTGATCAATTCATGTTCATTGAGCATGGTTTGGCCTTGCACACATTTGTCTTATTTTTATCCTTTAATTATTTTAAAGACTTCCATAGAGTCAACTTTTAGCTTTCACATACCAAGAAAAAAATGTGCCTCAAAGTGTTCAGCCTTCCACAATTGGTATAATCTGTCAATTCTGGCATCATCCTAATATATGTGTTATTTTGCACTCTTTCCCTCTCTTGTGAAGTTTGCAATATGGAGATTGTGCTTGCATTTCCCTAGAATCTTTCATCACCTCAGAACTCCCCAAACTGTTGTCCAGCCAGTGAATTGAAGTGTCTGCACTGGGGTCATGCAAGATATTTGGCAGTGACATTTGTGCACAGTAAGCTTCCACAAACAGCAATGTATTAGTGGAGAAGCATAATTCCACGAATACTGTAAAGCTGAAAGAATAGCAGAAAATGCTGGGATTAATAAGAAAACTCAACAGGTTGAGCATTGTTATTTGTAGAGAGAGAACTGTGTTAATATTTCAATTCCATGACTAGACAGTCGATATGAACTCAGCCACTCAAACCTGCTCCTCCAATCTGTAGAATCATAGAATTGCTACCTTGTGGAAGCAAGCCATTGAGCCCATCAAGTCCACACCAACCCTCTGAAAAGCATCCCATGCAGTCCCAGCTTCCCTATCCTATAACCCTACATTTCCCATGGGTAACCCACATAGCCTTCACATTCCAAGGCACTACAGGCAACTTAGCATGGCCAATTACTTAACCTGCACATCTTTGGGCTGTGGGAAAAAACCGGAGCACCTGGAGGAAACCTGTGCAGACACAGGAAGAGTGTTCAAACTCCACACTGACAGTCACCCAAGGCTGAAATCAAACCCAGGTCCCTGGTGCTGTGAGGCAGCAATGCTAACCACTGAGCCACTGTGCTGCCCCTGTTCGAAGATCATGCTTGATCTGATTTTAACCTCAACTCTACATTTCTGCATATCTCTGATAATTTTTCATGCCTTTGGTGATCAAGAATCTATCTAACTCTGCCTGAAAAATATTTAAAGATTCTGCATCCATTGCCTTTTGAGAAAGGGAATTCCAAAGACTCTCAACCTTCAGAGAGGAAAAGAAAATATTGCCTCATCTCTGTTTTAAATGGGTCACCCTTTATTTTTAAATAATGACCTAAACTCTGGTTAATTTTCAGCAACATAAATATTGGCCAGAACAACAGGGATAATGCTACAGTATTTCCTCAAAATAATGCTGTGGGAGCTATCACAGTCATCCGGAAGGCCAAAAGAGCCTGGGTTCAATATTTCATTGGAATGACAGCACCGCTAACAGTGCAGCACTCTTTTGGTGTTATACTAAAATCAGAGTAGAGTTATGTGGCAGGGAACCTTTTTATGAATGTAGAAACTGATATGGCTCATTATGAGAGCTGATCACTCTTCGGAATCATAGAGTCATGTAGCAGGGAGACAGACCCTTCACTTTAACTAGTCCATGCCGACCATAATCCTAAACTAAACTAGTTCTGAGGAAGGGTCATTCGACCCAAAAGGTTAACTCTGATTTCTCTCCACGGATTTTTTTCTTTAATCACTTATGGGATGTGGGTGTTGCTGGCCAGGCCAGCACTTATTGCCGAGAGTGCAGTTAAGAGTCAACCACATTACTGTGAGTCACATGTAGGCCAGTCCAGGTAAGGAGAGCAATTTCCTTTCCCCTAAAGGACATCAGTGAACCAGATGGGGTTTTCCCAACAATTGACAATGGATTTGTGCATATTGTTAGACTCTTGATTCCAGACTCTATTTTAATGAATACAAATTCTACCATCTGCCTCCGTGGAATCCAAATCCAGGTCCCCAGAGTATTACCTGAGGTCTCTGGATTAACAGTCCAGTGATAACACCTGTAGGCTATTGCTTCCCCTGCAGCCAGACCTGCTGAGTTTTTGCTGCAATTTCCGTGTTAATTTCCAAACTAAACTAGTCCCACCTGGTCAGAAAGCTCAGCTCAGAATGATCTGTTCCCATCATGAGCCATATCAGATTTGCAATTAGAACATACGAAATAGGAGCAGGAGTAGGCCATCTGGCGCTTGGAGCCAGCTCCATCATTCAACAAGGTCATGGCTGATCTTTCCATGGCCTCAGCTCCTCATACTCACTCTCTCATCATAACCCTTAGTTCCTTTACTGTTCAAAAACGTATCCATCTTAGCTTTGAAAGCATTCAATGAGGAAGCCTCAACTACTTTATTGGGCAGAGAATTCCACAGATTCATGATCCTTTGGGTGAAGAAGTTCCTCCTTAATTCTGTCCTAAATCTGTTCTTCCTCATTTTGATTTTATGCCCTCCTGTTCTAGCTTCACCGGCCAGTGGAAACATCCTCCCTGCTTCTATCTTATCTAGTCCCTTCATAATTATATTTTTCTATAAGATTCCCCCTCATTCTTCTAAATTCTAATGAATCTGCCTTCATAAGCCAACCTCCTCAATTCCAGAATCAACCTAGTGAACCTCCTCTGCACCCTCTCTAGTGCCAGTACATCCTTTCTCAAGTAAGGAGACCAAAACTGCATGCAGTACTCCAGGTGTGGCCTCAACAGCACCTTATACAGCTGCAACATAACCTCCCTGCTTTTAAACTCAATCCCTTTAGCAATGAAGGCCAAAATTCCATTTGCCTTCTTAATTACCTGTTGAACCTGTATACCAACCTTCTGTGATTCAGCCACAAGGACACCCAGGTCCCTCTGCACAGCAGCATGCTGCAATTTTTTTACCAATCAAATAATAGTTTTTTTTACTGTACTCGTATGAAAATGGATGACTTCATGTTTATCAAAATTGTACTCCATCATCCAGACCTTTGCCCACTCACTTAAACTATCTATATCCCTCTGCAAACTTTCAGAGTCCTCTGTACACTTTCCTCAACCACTCGTCTTCGTGTCATCCACAAACCTTGACACATGACACATAGTCTCCAACTCCAAGTCATCTATATAAATTGTAAACAACTGTGATCCTGAGGCACATCATTAGTCATTGATCGCTAACCAGAAAAAGACTCATTTCTCCCCACTCTTTGCTTCCTGTCAGTTAACCAATCCTCTATCTATGCTAACACATTGCATCTTTATCTTATGGAGCAGCCTTTTGTGTGGCACCTTGTCGAATACCTTTTAGAAATCTGGATAAACCACACCTACTGGGTTCTCATTATACTTTGTGCTCATATTGTCTTCTTGGAATTGCAGTAAATTGGCTAAGCATGACCTGTCCTTCATGAACCCATGCTGCGTCAACCCAATGGGACAATTTCTATCTAAATATTTTGCTAATTCTTCTTTAATGATGGATTCAAGCATTTTCCCCATTACAGGAGTTAAGTTAACCAGCCTATAATTCCCCATCTTTTTCCTACCTCCTTTTTTAAGCAATGGCATCACATTTACTGTTTTCCAGTCTGCTGGAACTGCCCCAGAGTCCAGCAAATTTTGGAAAATTACCATGAGTGTATTTGTTATTTCTCCTGCCATCTCTTTTAGTATCCTGGAATGTATTCCATTAGGGTCAGGAGGCTTGTTTACCTTTTGCTCCATTAACTTGCCCAACACTACATCTTTCATGACAATGATTGTTTCCAGATCCTCACCTACCTTCATCTCCTTGTCAATTACTGGCATGTTATTCGTGTCCTCCATTGTGAAGACCAACTAAATGTACCTGTTCAATGCCTCAGCCATTTCCTCATATCCCATGACTAAATCTCCCTTCTTATCCTCAAAAGGACCAATGTTTACCTTCACTACTCTTTTTCGTTTTATATATTTGTAGAAACCTTTGCTACCTGTCTTTATATTCTGATCTAGTTTACTCTCATCATCTATCCTACTTTTCCTTACAGTATTTTTTGTGGCTTTCTGTTGACCTTTAATGTTTTCCCAATCTTCTAGTTTCTTACTGGTCTTTGCCACTTTGTATGCCTTTTCTTCCAATTTGATAGCTTCCCTTATTTCTTTAAACATCTATGGCTGGGTTACTCCTTTTCCTACAGTCCTTCCTTTTCACTGGTATAAACTTTTGCTGAGCACTCTGAAAAATTCCTTTGAAAGTCCTCCAGTGTTCCTCAACTGTCCCACCATAAAGTCATTGCTTCCAGACTACTTTAGCCAATTCCTCCTTCATCCTATTGTAGTCTCCTTTGTTTAAGCACAGGACCCTGGCATTGGATTTTATCTTCACACTTTCCATCAGTACTCTAAATTCAACCATATTGTGATCAGTCTTTCCAAGAGGATCCCTAACTATGAGATTATTCATTATTCCTGTCCCATTACACATAACCAGATGTAAGAAAGCTTGCTTCCTCATTGGTTCCACTACAAAGTTCAAGAATGGTAAATGAATGAATTCTGACCGTCTATACATACACAGTATGTAGATGATAAATGTATGGAATTTCGACTGTCTATTGGTGCACACATTATGTAGATGGTAAATACATGGAATTCTGACCGTCTCTAGCTGCACACAGGATGTAGATGGTTAATGTATGGAATTCCTACCATCTACACGCACACATACACAGGATGTAGATGATAAATGTATACAATTAGGTTTGCTGTGTCATATTTATTTTGTAATGCAGCACTTGGAAGATGTTAAACAGATTTCCTGCTGCAGTTCCACGCTGCTTGGAGGATAACTTTGCAAAAGAAATGATCACATCCCTCCCAGCCACCGCGAGTTATACGCGCTGCAATACGACCAGTCTGCCTGGCTGCGCCAGTGCTGTCGCTTCGGTTCATTTGCAGCTCAAGTCAGCGGCGGACTCAGACTGCCTTGTGCAGGAGAGACAATTCAGCGAGAGCCTGCTCCCAGCCCAGTCGAACCCAGCACCAGCACCGGGCCGTCTCCAGCACCCTCTCCCATGGCTAACGACGGCGTGGACAAGAGCGAGGAGACCGAGCACATGATCGAGAAGGATGCGGCCAGGGAGCGCAGCAATGTGCTGGGGGACACCAAGGAGATTCGAGCCGTCATCCTGTCCGGATTTGGGGGTTTAAACAAGCTGCGGGTGGCCAAGAAAGCGATGCCCGAGCCCCAGGAAGGAGAGGTGAAAATCCGAGTCAAGGCCTGGTTAAGTAGCTGCTTTCAGACTAATCTGCAAGACGCACTTCACCTTCTCGGCAGCCAGCACTCTGTACATTCACCACTGTGTAGTGTCCTTATAGAGAACCGGCACTCTGTACATTCACCACTGTATAGTGTCCTTATAGAGAACCGGCACTCTGTACATTCACCTTAGTGTCATTATAGAGAACCAGCACTCTGTACATTCACCACTGTATAGTGTCATTATAGAGAACTAGCACTCTGTACATTCACCACTGTGTAGAGTCCTTATAGAGAACCGGCACTCTGTACATTCACCACTGTATAGTGTCCTTATAGGGAACCAGCACTCTGTACATTCACCACTGTGTAGTGTCCTTATAGAGAACCAGCACTCTATACATTCGCCACGGTATAGTGTCCATATAGAGAACCAGCACTCTGTACATTCGCAACGGTATAGTGTCCTTATAGATTGACGGTTTCCTGTACGTTTACCATCTGCATACTATGTGCATGCATATAGACAGTAGGAATTCCATACATTTACCATCTACGTACCGTGTGTGCCTATATAAGTCAGAATTCCATATAGTTACCGTCTACATACTGTGTGGGCTTGTAGACTGTCAGTGATATACATTTGCCATCCACACTTCGTGTGTCAGCCAGGATCTTATACATTTACTATCGACGCACTGGACATTTGCTAATAAAAAGCTAGTATCCTATATATTTGCTATCTACAGACTGTGGATGTTTGTAGATGGCCAATATCCTATACATTTACCATGCATGTCCTGTATGATTATACATCACCAGAATACTTTGAAACTTCTACCTATATATAGTTTGCGCTTATACACAATAGGTATCATAGACATTCAGTGTCTGTATATTGTGTTCATAGACAGTAAACATTCTATCATTCACGTTCTCACAGGGAACGAACGTGTGAGTGCTTATAGACTGCAAATATAGTATACATTCATAGCCTATATACCGTTCTTTTAAATTAACACTCCTTTTTGTTTGCGATCTACATATGGCTTGTGTGCTGAGAGGGTTAAAATCTTACATTTACACCGCCAAAATATGGTATGCTCTTCATTTATCATTTGTACATTGTATGTGTGTATTTCTCGTACATGGGCTGTGTATATACTGTGCACATTTTATATACAGATCATATCCTATACTTTCTAAATTGTGCATATTCTTACAGAAGAACAGCCCAGTATGCTCTACATTCGTATATACTAATGGAGGCTAATTTCATATTTTGGACCTATTTCTAATGCCGTTAGAAAATCAGAATGCTATATGTTTATCATTTAATTGTAGTGTGTGTGATTACCAACATCCGAATCTACATTTGAGACCGGATCTACAATATTCAAATGCAATGTACACAGTTTAGAAGAGCATTAATGAATAATATAGTATAAATATATACGGTGGCGTGCATATAGTAAGCATCTGCATATGTATTATAATAACCATTCTACCGAGTAGCTATACTTTTAGAAGATTTCACATTCCCCAGCAGGAGTTGCTTTGCACACATATGTGGTGTCTCCTTGTTAATACGGGACCCGTGATCTCCTAATCTCATTTTACCACTGTCTTTTTTCTCTCTCTCTCTCTAATTACTTGACATGGTTATGTTTCGTGCTGCGTTCTTTTTTTTAATGATGATACGCCTTTGGTAACTAATGGAATTATCAATTCTAGACGCCGATTGATTCGCTGGATCAAACCATGTTCCAGAAACATCAGCATCAGTCACTGGCTTATCGATGTGTTCAGCACTGGCCGGGAGGGAAATATTTGCACTGGGGAACGGACATCAGACAAGAAATCATACTGGGTGGCTCCACATTGCTAAAATGATATCCGATTCAGACTTGTGACCTTTGATTGTGTTTTCAATGCTGCGCCTTTATCGAAATCCACCGACACTACTCCTTTTTGTTTTAAAGCTTTAAGGTGACTTGTTAAAATCGTCTGAAGACTAGAAATGTAACGGGGTCAAGGGAAGAAGTTGAACAAAAAAGACCCTCATCAATGTAGCTGTAAGGGGAGGTGCGAAAGGTACTTTCCAGAGACCGAGCTGGAGTGATAGCTCAGTCACAGGTATAGCTGTATCCAAAAGTAAAGGTGCAGTAAGGAAGATGCAAAATGCTGGCTCAGCCAGCATTGCCCACAAACCCTTAATTAATAGTGCACTAGTTTGTAAAATGCAGAAGGTCTTTGATCAGTTTTGTATTAATTGCATTTGGTGCAAAGAGCAATTATGGCATTTTTTTCTGGTCACCCATTGATGCAAATGAAACTGGAATTTCAGATGGTATGAATCAGCAAGGCAACTGAATTAATCCACCCTATATGGCTTTTAAACAAAGGCTGAGCAATGCAGATTTAAAAGAAGAATAATTAAGGGAATGTGGGCAACGTTGGCTGAGCCAGCATTTTGTTGGCCATCTCTAACTGGCCCAGAGAAGATGGTGGTGAGCTGCCTTCTTTCTTTAATTCACCATCTGCTAGATCAGCATTTATTGCCCATCCCTAAATGCCATAGGGTAACAAAGAGTCAACCACACTGATGTAAATTTGGAGTCATGTCACAGAGTCAAAGATGTACAACAAGGAAACAGACACTTCGGTCTAATCTGTCCATGCCGACCAGATACCCGAAACTAATCTATTCCCATTTGCCAGCACTCTGCCACTAAACCGTTCCTATTCATATATCCATCCAGATGCCTTTTAAATGTTGCAATTGTACTAGCCTCCACCACTTCCTCTGGCAGCTCATTTCCTACATGCACCACCCTCTGCATGAAAAAGTTGCCCCTTAGGTCCCTTTTAAATCTTTCCAATCTCACCTTAAACCTATGCCCTCCAGTTTTGGACTCCCCTACTCTGGGAAAAAGATCTTACCTATTTACTCTATCCATGCCCCTCACAATGTTTTAAAATTTCTGTATGGTCATTCCTCAGCCTCCAACATAGACCAAACCTTCTCTAAAGAGCATTTTTCTAACCATTAGCAATTGATTTATGGTCATCATTAAACCCTTCAATCTTGATTTTTATTGAATTCAGATGCCACCATTATCCTTTAGTGAGATTTGACCCCATGTCCCCAGAGTATTACCTGGGGCTCTGGATTAACAATACACTGATAATACCACTAGGGCATCACTCCTCTCTGGTAATCCTTGGCTATTAGGGAGAGACACAGTGCTGTCAGGGATGGAATTCCAGAATTTTGACCAAGTGACAGTGAAGGAATGGTGATAGATTTCCAAATCAATATGGTGAGTGGCTCGGAGGGGAACTTGCAGGGAGTGGTGTTCCCATATATCTGCCACTGTCATATTTTTAGATGATAGAAGTCGCGGATTGAGAACGTGGTGATCTGAGACAAAAGAGAAATTGCAGGCAACATTCAAATGGCCTCTGTGGAGACATGAAAACATTGGCCAAAGTTTGGTCAAGGTGGCAGGTCATTAATAAGGGTTTGAAAAAGTGGGGAAATGGATGGAAAGAGTGGCAAGGAGGCAGAAAACCTTTATTGAGGCTAATGCAGAATTAGGAGGCTGAAGACATGGCCCTTAGTGGGATGATCCACATCAGTGGTGTACATGAGGCCAGAATTTCAAAGGTGGAGAGTTTTCAGAGGATTGTGAAGCTGGAGGAGATGACAGCAACAGAGAGGAAGGGAGTGAAGGATTTACAATCACAGGCAAGCATTTTCAAGTCCAAATATTACTTGACTGGGAATTCATGGAACACAGCAAGCACATGGGGAAATGGGTTTTTGAATAAGCTCAGACCTGTGCAACTAATGTTTTTGATGACATTCGGTTTAAGGTGGATAAGGAGTGGGAGGCTGGGCAGTGAGACATTGACTAGCTAAGTCCAGTGGTAAAGCTGAGGTAGAAACAGATTTTAATCATCAGGTCGGGCAGCATCTGTGTGGAGAATGCAGAGTTAACATTCTCATGAAGAGTCACTGAACTCAAAACGCTAAGACTGCTTTTTTAAAAAAAAAAATCATTCATGGGAGATAGGCATTGCTGGCTGAGCCAGCATTTATTACCCAACCTAAATGATGCAAAAATATCAGCCATGGCTCCTGCAATTTCTTCTCTATGATCTTGTAATGGTCTCTGATATATCTGGTCAGGACCAGGAGATTTATGTACCTTCATGCATTCTAATACATCCAACACCTCCTCTACTGTGATATGGACTATCCCCAAGATATCACTACTAACCTCCCCAAGTTCCCAAGTCTTCATGCCCTTTCTCCATGGTAAACACAGAGGAGGAATAGTCATTGAACATCTTGCCCACCTCCTCAGTTCTACACATAAATATCCACTTTGGTCCTTGAGGGGTTCTGTTCTCTCTCTAATTATTCTTTGTCCTTTAATATACTCAAAGAACCTCCTTGGATTTACCCTAATTTTCTCAGCCAAGGCTATCACATGTCCCCTTTTCACCCTCCTGATTTCCTTCTTCAGTAAACTCCTGTGTCCCCTCTATACTTCCAGGGACTTAGCCTCCATTTAAGGAAATATGTTCCACCCTCCCCTGTATTTCTTCTTCTGACTGTTTTAAATCTGTACCAACCAATGGCCAGTAGAATTAATCAGTTGCAATCTCCCCAATGACAACTTTCATACACTTGAAGGTCTCTATTCGGTTGTCACCCAACCTTCTCAACTCTAACACAAAACAATTTACATTGTTATAATCTAATATCACATCCGACTGAATCTGTCCTGTGCATTTGCCATTGTTTTGAAATCAGTCCTATAATGGATTAATCTTAGGATGGGAGACAGAGAACAGTATACGAAGGCTTAGACGATAGACAGTTGCATGATATAAGTACTGTATTTTGTCTTTAAAGGAATAGTATTATTATATTTTGAACATTACTATTAGTCATACTGAGTGCAGTTCGCATATTACAAATGGATTCTATTGAGTGCGTTTCTGCATTGATATAAGGTTTTGCCTTTTGTGACTTGTATAGCAATGAGTTTGCTCTGTTTGTCACAGGGACATAGGAATTAAGAGCAGGAGTAGGCAATTCAGCCCTTCGATCCCACTCTGCCATTTAATATGACCATGTCTGATCTCATCCTGATGTCAACTCCACTTTGCTGCCTGCTCCCCATAGCCCTTTACCCTGCTATTTATCAGAAACACATATATTTATTTCCTGAGTCACTGTGTCACTGAATTACTTGCAATCAGAGCTGGTTAGTGTAGAGTAGGGATATTAGAGGTATAACTTCTCAAAAAGGAACATTGATACAGGAGGAGGCCATTCAGCCCATTGAATGTTATCCACCATTTAACTTTATGGGCGGCACGGTGGCACAGTGGTTAGCACTGCTGCCTCACAGCGCCAGAGACCGGGGTTCAATTCCTGACTCAGGCGACTGACTGTGTGGAGTTTGCACATTCTCCCCATGTCTGCGTGGGTTTCCTCCGGGTGCTCCGGTTTCCTCCCACAGTCCAAAGATGTGCAGGTCAGGTGAATTGGCCATGCTAAATTGCCCGTAGTGTTAGATTAAAGGGGTAAATGTAGGGGTCTGGTTGGGTTGCGCTTCGGTGGGTCGGTGTGGACTTGTTGGGCCGAAGGGCCTGTTTCCACACTAAGTAATCTAATCTAGATCATGCCTATTCTACATCTGTCCCAAATAGACACCTTTGCTTGATTCCTTGATAACATGAACAAACAAAAGTCTATCTTGAAACTTCAGCATCCACAGTTTTCATAGGGGTAGAAAGTTCCAACATTCTGCTCCCTGTTTCATGAAGAGCTATTTCCTGAATGATTGAGTTTTAGTTCTACCAGTGTGTTTTCTGGAATTCTCTTCCCATACCTCAGTGGCCTTTCTTTAAAACAAAATGCATTAACTTGAGGACTTTGCCTCCTCAAACCTGTTCCACCATTCAGTTAGGACGTAGCTGTTCTGCACCTGAACAGCATTTACCTTCCTTGATATCATGCCCCTTACTTAATAAAAATATCAAAGAGCCCCAGACTCAAAACAGCTTTCTCAGGGGAGAATTCCAGATTTCAACCATTATTTGCACTTGGTAGTTGCATGATAGCAACAATATATTGCGTTTATATAGCACCTTTAGCTGAGTAAAATGTCCCAGGCTGAGGAGCCAGATTTTACACTCAGCCATTTTAGGAGATATGAGGTTAGCTGGTCAATAGCTTGGTCAAAGAGAGATCTTAAGGAGTACCTTGAAGTTAAAAAAAAAGAGATTGAGAGGCAAATATATTTACTGAAGGTAGGAGATATGAGGTTAGCTGGTCAATAGCTTGGTCAAAGAGAGAGATCTTAAGGAGTACCTTGAAGTTAAAAAAAAAGAGATTGAGAGGCAAATATATTTACTGAAGGAATTCCAGAGGTTAAGGCCCAGGATGTTGAAGACAATGACAGTGATAGTGAAGAAACAAAAGTTCTGGTCGGACAAGGTGCTAAAGTTCAAATGCCACAATCCATTTGAATTTAGATGGCATGTAAGGCTAGATCATGAGGTTCCACGCATGCCTCCCTGTTCAATTACTAATCTAGACCAAACAGAGATCTGGCCTGCATTAGAGGTAGCTTGGGAGTTCAAGGGAGAGATACATTCTCATCCAGTATTGACAAAGGCCTGAACTAGCAGCACTGTCAACTACCTGGCCTTATATGTACAGGTTTATGTATGACACTGATGGTGAGGGATTCGCATGAAAACAGGAAGAGGAAATCAAAATCAAACAATTAACTAGAGATAAAATTGAAAAATAATGTTACAAATGCTGGAACTCTGCAAGAAATACAAATAAGTTTAGTCAACCAGTCAGCACTGAGGAAGAGACAAAGCAAGTCCATATGCACCAAACTGTATGTCTGGCTGTTTTCTTATTGTGGTGGTGGTGGATTTCTTAAATTGGGGATCAAGATCTGCTTAGCTGTCTCAGTGTCTTCTCCGCATCATCCATTCCTACTCAGTCTCTTTGCATCCCACAGTTAAACCCAACTTCTTACCTCCTCAGTTCATCATAGATTCAGGAGTAGGCCATTCAACCTTGAAGCCTGTGCTGCCATTGACTTAATCTCTACCTTCGGTCCATTGAGCTGCCTTAGTTCCATATGATGCGAAATTCTTACATTTTGTGTCTATTCTGGGTCAGTTTGAGATTACCGTTCACCTCTGATTCACAAACTGCCAAGTTCGAGTTGCACTGTAAGGGCTGGGTAAGATAATCAGAACTGAGTGAGAATTGTAGTTGCACTGCCAGAGAATCTATCTACCCTCAGAGGTGGATATACAAGAAAATGTGGCATTACAGGTGGGACTAATTTAATTTGGGATTATGTTTGGCGTGGACTGGTTGAACCGAAGGGTCTGTTTCTGTACTGTATGACTCTGTGACTCTATTAGGGCAGTAAAGTATGCCTGGAATTTTTGTTAGCATTTACCTTCCCGCCCCCTCCCACTCAACATCAATATCAGTAGAACAGGTTACATCGTCATTATGTCTCTATGGGAGCTTGCTCTGCACAAATTGGCCATTACATTTACTACATTACAACAATGACAACAATTGAAGTATTGCATTTGCTATGAAATGCTTTGAGGCATCTGGTAGAATTGGGAGTCTTTAAGTGCAAGTCATTCTTTCAAACCTAACAAACATCTCATTTTTAACGTTTTAATTTGATTCAGATTCCACCAGTTTTGGAGGAGCGAATTCAGACTTGTACTGTCTTTATCACATTTATTAGAACCATTTCTTGTCTACATCATCTTCTACCCACCCAGATCTTTACCATCCTCCTAGACCTTGTGCTGTTGACTGCATCTGTGACCCTCTCCCCTCACGCTGTATTCCTGACATTCTGTGTACATTGTGTAGCTTTTCACTTTCACAGCCCAAGCTTCGTTCTCTCATCCTGTCCAACAGGAGCTCCATGTTGAACCTTTATTGACCAGACTGATGTCTTGTGTCAGCTCCTTCCCTTTCATCGTACACCTGCCTTACATTTTCACATTATTCTATCACACCTTTGGTGGAAGTACTTTCAAATGCCCCAATAAAACACCTGTTGCTCAGAATTTGCCTTCGGTCCTTTTGTTCTAACCCTTATTCTACCACAACTTGGTGTCTGCCTTTTTTTTTAACTATTCTCTCTTAGGGAATCTATTTAGAAAAATATTGCAATTTTAAACATAATGTGAAACTACATACTTTCTTTCATACTTACTGTCTGTTGAATAAGGTAATGGCTTTTAGCTTAATGGTTCTTAAAGGCCTAATGTTCATGTTGCATTGGCTGTATGTGTGCTAGCCCAGTAGGGCTGCACAGTGGCTAGCACTGCAGCCTCACAGCGCCAGGGACCCAGGTTCAATTCCAGTCTCGGGTGATTGTGTGGAGTTTGCATGTTCTCGCCCTGTCTGTGTGGGTTTCCTCCCACAGTCCAAAAATGTGCAGGTTAGATGAATTGGCCATGCTAAATTTCCCACAGTGTTAGGTGCATTAGTCAGAGGGAAATGAGTCTGAGTGGGTTACTTTTCAGAAGGTCGGTGTGGACTTGGCCCGATTCCACACTGTAGGGAATTGAATCTAGCCTACTGTGGTTGGAGACAGAGAGTTCCACTATAACACTTGGATGGAGCAGATGTATCTGTTCCTTAATAATTCTGCCTGACCCAATGTAGTTATATTCACAGGTATTGTGCAGTACACCTGAAAAAAAAAACAAAGTGCTGCACATACTAGAAATCTAAAACAAATACAGGAAGTGCTAGAGAAACGCAACATCTGTGGTGAGGGAAACAGTCAATTTTGTGAGTCCGCTATGACTCTTTAAAACCAAACAAGACTCTTCTCAAGAAGAATCAAACTCTGTTAATTCTGTTTCTTTCTTCACAGATCCTGCCAGACTTGTTGAGTTTCTCCAGCATTTTCTCTATTTGTTTCATGCTGTAGACCTTCTTATTATCTAAGTCCTGTGCCTGTTCTGTACAAACCCTTTGGTGGAGTATCCTTTACCACTAATCACTAGATAGGCCCAAAATTAAACAATATCAGAGAGGGTTTCAGACAGGGAATTATCTCAAACAATCCTTATCCAGTACTGCATATTGGTAGAAATGGCAATGACCCACAAGGTTTCAGACATGGTTATCAGGGAAAACACCAAATTGGGTTTTGTTTAAATTTAATTTTGACAAGAGGTTCATACTTTGATAGTGACCTTACTATATGGTAGTAGATACGTGGGCTGCTTTCTTGCTTTGCGACTCATTAAAATTTAGAAGAATGAGAAGTGTTCTCATTGAAACATATAAAATTCTTTAGGAGTTTGATAGAGTAAATGCTGAGAGGATATTTACCTGCATGGAAAAGTCTAGGACAGGAGGACATAGTCTCAGAATCGAGGGGGCACCTATTTAAGAGTGACATGAGGAGGAATTTCTTCTAGGTAAAAACAAGGACAGCAGATGCTGGAAACCAGATTCTAGATTAGAGTGGTGCTGGAAAAGCACAGCAGGTCAGGCAGCATTCGAGGAGCAGGAAAATCAACATTTTGGGCAAAAGCCCTTCATCATGAATTTCTTCTGTCAAACGGTTGTGAGTTTTTGGAACTCCAGAAAGCTGTAGGGCAGAGATCTTGTGTATACTTAAGGCTGAGGTAGATAGATTCTTGATCAGTGAGGAATCAAGGGTGACAGGAAAGGGCAGGAATGTGGATGTGAGGAATGTCAGATCAGTCATGATCCAATTGAATGGAGGAGCAGGCTTGAGGCCTCCTCCTGTTTCTATTTCTTATGGCTTTATAATTCAGTTCATACATTAATAAGAAGTTTGGACCCTGATGGTAGCTTTTTAATGCTTTTTGCCCTGCCAAGCAGATCCAAGCAGGATTGATTCATTGAAAAATGCATGTGGTGTGAATCAATTGGTAATAACTATTTGTGATTCAATCCACTGCTTTCAAAATTAGATTCCTCTCACTCTTAACCTCAGGACATTTTATTTGTTACAACAGCTAGATACTATTTGCAGTTAAGTAATGGAAACACATTTACAAGATCTGCAGGAATTGTTGGAACTTGCTGCATTTTTAGACAAGATGCCTGACAATGGCAGCTTTTCCAATTGTCAATTGGAGACAAAAAGGCTAGCCTTTTTAACTCTTCAAAAGAAGACCAGTGCAAACATGCTTGAGGATGCTGTTGAAATGAACAAAGGCCTGTTTCACCATTAATGGAGATCACAGCTTTTCTAATGTTGGGAGAGTGAGCAAGTTGGGCCTGTATTCACTTAACTGTAGAAGAATGTAAGGTGACCTTATTGAAACATATATGATTCTTACGTAGCTGCTGAGAGGCTGTTTCCCCATGTGGGTAACCAGAGGGCATAATCTCAGAATAAGGGGTCACCCATGTAAGACAGAAATGAAGAGGAATATGTATCTCAAAAATTCTTCACTGCAGAGAGTACACGTTGGGTCATTAAGTACATACAAGGCTGAGATAGACAGATTTTTAATAAGTAAGAAAATCAGGGAATAGGGAAATGGGATGGAGGATTATCAGATCAGCCGTGGTCTCATTGAATGGTAGAGTGGTCTTGATGGACCAAATGACCTGCTTCTGCTCCTATGTCTTATGGTCTGTGACCTAATTCCATGGACCTTCTTTTGCTCATTTCCTTTAATACTATTGATAATCAAAAATATATCAATCTCAGATTTCAAAACAACACTAAGCAATTTGTCATTGATAAGTAAGAATTGAAAATTATTTCAAACTTTATGTTTGGATGTGTTTCAGGATGTCATGGCTGAAAGGCCTGACTCTTATGTTTATGCTATGTCCCAGCTCTATACTCACAACCAGTAGAAATAGTTTTTATTTGATATTTTGAAAACTTTGATCAAGCCATCCTTTAGTCTGTCAAAGCCTGAATTATGTGATCTTCCGTAAGTTAGCCTCTGGAAACTGGGTTGTTAGGATCCAGACTGATATTCCTCCTGTACAAATCAGATTCTGGAATGAAATCTGTCCTCATAGATCATATTTTGTTTTATTTTCTTCATTTCGCATGGTGCAGATTTGCTTTCAACAATAAAACAGACATTATTACACAAAAGAAAGAAAAATAAGACAAACCAAATTATCTGTAAGTAAGACTGTTTGAAAGATTTCAAATACCCAGCAAAACTAAATCCAGTATACTGTCAACACGAAGAGTGATTAAAAAAAATATTTTTGTAATTTAAAAAAAAGAGAAAGTTTCTTCACCTATCAAATCTGTTCAATTGATTTAACTGCTTCTTTTCAGTCCCAGTCATAGGATCATAGAATTATACAGAACAGAAGAGATCATTTATCTCGTCAAGTCTGTACCACCAAAAATAGACTGCTCCTAAAATAATCCCACTTGCCGGCAATAGGCCCATGACCCTAAATCTTATGACACTTCAAGTGTTCATCCAAGTACTTTGTGAAGGTTGTGTGGCTACCTGCCTCAATGACCCTCCCAGGCAATGCATTCCAGACCCTTATCACCCTCTGGATAACAAATAATTTCCTCAGATCCCCTGTAAACCCCTTGCCTTTCACTTTGAAATTATGCTGCCTTGCTCAAGACCCTTTGACTAAGAGGAATGGCTTCTTTCTACCTATCCTGTCCATGTCCCTTATAATCTAGTATACCTCTATCAGCTGCCGCCGCGCCCCCCCCCCCCCCCCCCCCAACCTTCCCTGTTCCAAAGAAAACAACCTGAGCTTATCCAGCCTCTCTTCCTCGCTGAAATGCTCCATCCCAGGTGACATTCCAGGTGAATCTCTTTTGTACCCCCTCCAATCACATCCTTCCCATAGTGTGGTGACCAGAACTGCACACAGTACTCCAGCCGTGAGTTCAAAGTTCTGATAAACCCCAGAATAATCTTGCTGATCTTATAATCTATGATTTGACTGATAAAAGCAAGCATCCTGTCTGTCTTCTTAACTACCCTAATAAACTGTCATGCCATCTTCAGAGGTCTATGGACAAGCATCTCAGGTTCCCTCTATTCCTCTGAACTTCCTAGTGTTCTGCTATTCATTGAGTACCCCATTGTCTTGTTACTTCTTCCAATGTGCATCAACTCAAATTCCTCAGGGTTACATTCCATCTGCCCATCTGACCAATCCATGTAACCTCCTGTAACCTAAAACCTTCCTCCTCACTGTCAATCACCTGACCAATCTTGGTGTCATCCACAAACTTGCTTATCATACCACTCCCCCCACATTCAGATTGACATAATTTATGACCACTGTGGTATGCAGCTGAATTCTGGGCTCTAGTCTTTCAAACAGCTTTCTACCATTACCTTCTGTCTCCTGTCCCTCAGCCAATTTGGGATCCATCTTGCCAAATTAGCCTGAATCTCTTGAGCTTTTACCTTCTTTGTCAGTTTTCCATGTAGGATCTTGTTAAAGGTCTTGCTGAAATCCATATAAGTTACACAAACTGTCCTACCCTCAGTGACAACCTTGGTCATCTCCCTGAAAAAATCACCAAGATTTGTTAGACATGAACTCCTTCTGACCAAACCATGCTGACTATCACAGAACATACCTTGCCTATAAAAATGGTGATTATATTTTTCCTTCACTATTTCTCCAGTAATTTTCATGCAACTGATGTAAGACTTACTGGCCTCTAATTCCCTTATCTATCTCCACCGTCCTTCTAATAAAGTTGAAACACAGCTGTCCTCCAGTCCTCTGGCACCTCCCCTGTGGCCTAAGATGATTAAAAAATTTGGTCAAGGCTGCTGTTCTTTCTTCCCTCATCTCACACAGAGTCTGAGATACAATGTTTGGACCAGCCAAATCCTCCAGTACCTCCACACTTCTTATATCAACCTGCTCAAGAACTTCACAGTCCATCTTCTTGAATTCTGTTCTAGTATCCTTCTTCTCATGAGTAAAGTCAGGTATGAATTACACACTTAGCACTCTACCAATGCCTTCTGACTTCATGCAGAGATTCCTCCTTTTGTTACCAATGGGCCCTACTCCTTCACTGATATTCTCTTCCCTCTGATATCCTTGTAATCCTGTGAGCTGCAATATCTTTTTCTTTAACTCACACAATTGAGTATTAGAATTTCTCAGCTTTGAATAGCCAATTCAGATGTTTAACAACCATTCCTGGCCTAAAAGTTTCCACAAACTGAAAGCCGTTCACTGAAACAACTTATTCCTTAACTTCTCAGAACAAACCTACTTTTCTTCAGAGAAACAATTGTTGCATCTAACTTCAATCAGGTCTCTTTAGAACTGAATTCAAAAGCTTTCAGCTGAATAAAAAAAAAGTTCAGATGAGCTTCTGCTAAGCTAATGGCTTTTATTTCCCTCTTTTGTCATGAACCTCACAGTATAAACAAACTTCCATTAACACTCCAGGTGGCTTTCAGTCATCTTCTCTTTGACACATGCTGGTTGAATATTTTGGATTTGAAAGGATTGACCTATTAGTAATTAGACCCACTCATAGATTGCGGAAAAGGTTCACCACATCGATTATAGGGATGGCAGGATAGTTTTACAAAGGAAGGGTTGGGTGGACTGGGCCTGTGATTTCACTGGCGTTTCGAGAGATGTAAAAGATTTAATTGAAGAGTATAAAAATCTGATAAGGTTGGATAGGCTGGAAGCAGGAATGATGATTTCCCTTGTTGGGGTATCCAGAACAAAGGGTTATAGCCTTATAATATGGGGTAGGCTATTTCAGACTGGGATTAAGAGCAAGTTCTTCATTCAGAGGATGGTGAACATGTGGAATTCTGTGTCACAGAACCAAATACCATGGAAAGGAAATTACTGATTACATTTATAAAATAAACAGATTTCTGCAAGTTAAAGGTGACAGGGAGAGAGCAGAAGCATGGCATAGAGGGGATTTCAGATATAGGGAGAGGCCAAATAGGCTGGGGCTATTTCCCCTGGAGCATTGGAGGCTGAGGGGTGACCTGAAAGAGGTTTATAAAATCATGAGGGGCATGGATAGGGTAAATAGCAAAGGTCATTTCCCTGGGGTGGGGGAAAACTCCAGAACTAGAGGGCGTAGGTTTAGGGTGAGAGGGGAAAGATTTAAAAGGGACCTAAGGGGTAACGTTTTCACACAGAGGGTGGTGCGTGTGTGGAATGAGCTGCCAGAGGAAGTGGTGGAGGCTGTTATAATTGCAGATTTTTTTTTAGATTAGATTACTTACAGTGTGGAAACAGGCCCTTCGGCCCAAGAAGTCCACACCAACCCGCCGAAGCGTAACCCACCCAGACCCATTCCCCTACATTTACCCCTTCACCTAATACTATGGGCAATTTAGCACGGCCAATTCACCTAACCTGCACATTTTAGGATTGTGGGAGGAAACCGGAGCACCCGGAGGAAACCCATGCAGACACGGGGAGAATGTGCAAACTCCACACAGAGAGTCGCCTGAGGCGGGAATTGAACCTGGGTCTGTAGCGCTGTGAGGCAGCAGTGCTAACCACCATGCCGCCCACAAAGGGATCTGTATAGGTATATGGATAGGAAGAGTTTACAGGGATATGGGCCAAATGCTGGCAAATGGGACTAGATTAATTTAGGATACCTGGTCAACATGGATGTGTTGGACCCAAGGATTTGTTTTCATGCTGTACAGCTCTATGATTCAATGATTGGAAAGAAATAGGAGCAGGAGTAGGCCACTCAGCCCCTCAAGCCTACCTTGCCATTCAGTAAGATCATGGCTGGCCTGCCCTAGGCCTCTATTCCTCTTTTATATCAGCTCTTCATAGTTATCAATGCTCCAAAATTTCAAAAATCTATACACCACCTCTATAGATACTGACAGCGATTTAACCTCAACAACTCTGTGGGGTAAAGAACGCCAGACATTTACTACCCTCTGACAGAAGAGGTTTCTCCACATCTCAGTTTTAAATGAGCATCCACATGTGTCCCCTACTTCAAGATTCCCCCAGTAGTGGAAACATCTTCTCTGATTCTACCCTGTCAGGATCAACCATGATCATGTTGGCTGGTGTGGTGGGTTTGAAGGATAAAGAGGCCAACTCCCACTCCTATTTTCTTTGTTTCACACAAATAGACAAAACCCATATGCCACTAGTTTAAAAGCCAAGCTCAAAAATGTGCTATTGATATATACAGAAGAACCTCGGTTATCTGGCATTCGATTATCCAAATTTCAGATTATGCAGACAAGATTGTAAGGTCCTGATGCTTGACTACTAAAATAAACTACTAAAATAAAATACTTGGGCGGCATGGTGGTTCAGTGATTAGCACTGTTGCCTCACAGCACCAGGGTCCAGGGTTTGATTCCAACCTTGGATGACTGTCTGTGTGAAGTTTGCACATTCTCCCCGTGTCTGCGTGGGTTTCCTCCGGGTGCTCCGGTTTCCTCCCACAGTCCAAAGATGTGCAGGTTAGGTGAATTGACCATGCTTAAATTGTCAATTAGGTACATTAGTCCGAGGGAAAAGGGGTTTGGGTGGGTTACTCTTTGGAGAATCGGTGTGGACCTGTTGGGTTGAAGGGCCTGTTTCCACACTGCAGGGAATCTAATCTAATCTAAACTATGCTATCCGGCATTCGATTATCTGAACATTTGATTATCTGAATAAAATACTCCCCGCCCATGGTGTTTGGATAATCAAGGTTCCTCTGTACACGGTATGTAAATCTGACACGTGGTAAATTATGCTGAATTCTGTCTGAGAGTATGATATCTTTCCAAAGTTATGATACCTGGAACAGCTCACAGTACTCCAGGTGTGGTCGAACCAGAACCTTGCATAGCTAGTAGTGTAACTTTGACCATTTTGTGTTCTACTCTCCCTAGATATAAAACCTTGGTCTTTCACTCAAGACTGATTCTTATTTGAAGCATAGGACAGATGTCATCATGAAGATGGCATGGTGAGAATGGGAGACAGAAACCTGGCTGAACCTCTGTAGTAGACTTGATCTCTGAACAAGATAATCAACATGTCTGTCTGGCTCAGTACTGGGGCTTGGAAGGTTAGCCCTGTCACTGGAGAGGAGGATTTTTTTCTTCCCTGATGACCAAATAAAATATAAGTCAGCTAAAGCAACCCACATGTCAAGATAGAATGACCTCAGCTGCACAAAGATGGGGGAGTTTACTGTTGTTTCATGTGGGCCAGCTCTGCATCTTATTGCCAGCATGTTTCAGCAACATAAACAACACGCAATTGGGGTCATTAGGCTTCAGCTCTTGTTTAAGGCTGTAATTAATTGCTTTGCTGTTTCACAAAGCAGAACCTATACCTGCAAATAGAAAATGGCAGGCACACAGAAGCACAACTTAAATGGAATTTTTGATCAGTTGCTCGGAACAGTCTTAAATAAAATGGCGGGTTTCTGCAACATACTGGCACATCAAAGGAAAGTCTGGAAGCATGGTGTAGAACATGTGATTTGAGTCTGTAGGGATTGTAGCGAGGTCAGCCAGGTGGACCTCATCGAGTACAAGTTCCCTGATTATGGCTGTTACAGTCATAGAGTTATAGAGTTGTACAGCATGGATACAGACCCTTCAGTCCAACTCATCCATGCTGACTGGATATCCTAAATGAATCTAGTGCCATTTGCCAGCATTTTGCCCATATCCCTCTAAACCCTTCCTATTCATATAACCATCCAGATGCCTTTTAGATGCTGTAATTGTACCAGTATCCATCACTTCCTCTGGCAGCTCATTCCATACATGCACCATCCACTGCATGAAAAAGTTGCCCCTTGGTTCCCTTTTAAATCTTTCCCCCTCTTACCTTTAACATATGCTCTCTTGTTTTGGACTCCACTAACCCAAGGAAAAGACTTTGACTTTTCATCTTATCCATGTCCCCCATGATTTTATATATATACAAGTTCACCCCTCAGCTTCCGATGCTGCAGGGAAAATAGTTGACCTGGTCCAATCAGGGAGACCTTGCTGACAGACACAGAGTGGAGTGTCAGGGCTTCTACTCACTCTGGGAGCCTGCTCTCAGCTAATTGGGAAAGTGTCATGTCATAAAGTCATAGAATTGTAGAGCTGTACAGGTTGGAAATAGACCCTTCAATCCAACTCGTCCATGTTGACCAGATCTCCTAAATTAATTTAGTCCCTTTTGCCAGCATTTTGCCCATATCCATCTCAACCTTCCTATTTATATACGCATCCAAATGCCTTTTAAATGCTGCAATTGTGTCAGCCTCCACTACTTCCTCTGGCAGCACATTCCATACACACACCATACTGTGAGTGAAAATGTTGCCATTGGTTTACTTTTAAATCTCTGTCCTCTAACCTTAAACCTATGCCGTCTAGTTTTGGACTCCACTATCCTGGGGAAAAGATATTAGCTGTTCACTTCGTGACTGATGATTGGAAGTATTGCTTTGCAGTTAGGGGAAAATGATTCAGTAGTAACCCAATTATTTAGCAGTAATTGTGCACCTGCATTAAAGGGTGCTTGCGTTTTAAAGAATAAGATATATGTACTATGCATTTGTAAGTAAAGGGTGACTTGGTGATAGGATATCAGCCTTCATGCAGTTATTTCAGAGTCCTTTTAAACCATTCCAGGAATAGGTGCTAGCCTTGTTCTCCTTATCAATTCACTCACTGGTGTCACTGGTGATGGTGTCCAACCATGGTTAAATTTCTCACTGATTGGTGAAAATCCATTACTCACTGGGTCATGAAAGATCCTGGGAATTAAGTTGACTTTGCATCATTCCATATTGAACCCATTCCATTGATGTTTTTTTCTTAGGAGATTGTCAGATCCTCACTCAAGCTGCTTTTATTGTCTTTTCTCTTGGGTGAAACAGCACCAAAACATAAATACAAAGTAAAAATAACTGAAAGAACTGTGGATGCTGGAAATCAGAAACAAAAACAGAAATTGCTGGAAGAACTCAGCAAACCTCGCAGCATCTGTATCAGAGTTAACATTTCGAGTCTAGTGACTCTTCTTCAAGTGTTCTGAAGATGTTAAGTCTGATTTCTCTCCACAGATTCTGCCAGACCTGCTGAGTTTTTCCGCAATTTCTGTTTTTGATACCAAAAAGTAAATATTGTCACAGGTGTGAGGCATGGTTTTGGTTCAGCACTTGTGTTGGGAAGGCCAATATCTCAGTCTGTAAATATACCTAATTGCTTCAGTACCATTGCGACTTTTCAAATCTACACACAAGTATAAAAATAAGGAACATTAGAAATGGATGTGGTGGTTTTGGACATTCAAAAAGCTATAAATAAGGTGCACATTAGAGGCTGGTGGGCAAAGTTAAAGCACGTGTGATAAAAGGTTATATGTTATCATGGCTAGGTAAGTGGGAACAGAACGAGAATGAATCATCTTTTTTCCGAGTGGCAGGAGTGACTAGTTGGGTACCACAAGGGACAGAGATTGGGCCCCAGCTAGTCACAAAATATATATATAAATGACCTGAATGTGGAATGGAATTACAACATTTCTAAGTTTGCTGACAATACGAAGATTGTGTGGGATTGAGAGTTATGAGAGGGATGCAAAGAGCCTTCAAGGTGACTTGGACAAGTTGAACGATTAGCAAACAGATGGCAGATGCAGCAAAACGTGACTAAATGTGAAGTGATACATTTTGGTGTGAAAATCAGAAAATAAGACTATTATTTAAATGGTGATATACTGGGAAGTACAAAGGGGTCTGGGTGTCCTTGTACACCAATCAATGAAAGTCGATGGACAGGTGCAGAAACATTAGGAAGGCAAATTGTATATCGGTCTTCAGTGTAACAGGATTTGAGATCCGAAGCAGGAATGTTTTATTGTAGTCCTACACAGCCTTGGTGAGACCTCATCTGGGGTATTGTGTGCAGTCTTGTCTTCCTGCATAAGAAAGGATATATTTGCCATGGAGGGAGAGATTGGTTTGATTGGGCCTGTATTCACTACAGTTCAGAAAGGTGACAGTGAATTTGCTGGAAACACATACATATGTTGGATAAACTAGATGCAGTGAGTATGTTTTGCCTGGTTGAGGAGTCGAGAACAAGGGCACACTGTCTCAGGATACGTGGTAGACCTTTCAGGACTGAGATGAGATAAAGTTCTTTCACTCAAAGTTTAGTGAACCTGTGCAATTTTCTAGCACCGAAGATTATGGAGGCCAAGTCACTGATTATATTCAAGAAAGAGCCAGATATATTTTCACATTTTAAAGTCATCAAAGGGTATGGGAAGAAAATGGGAAGATGTACCAATCAAACAGCAGTGAGAAACAAAATACTCAGAAGCTTACATTTTATATCCTTTCATACTGTTGGTGCATTTCTTTATTTATGAGTTAGTATATTTAGGTTACAGTGCAAATGCACAGCGAATCAGCCATGAGAAATTGTATTGAATGGCAGAGCAAGCTTGAAGGGCCGAATGGCCTACCCCTGCTCCCAGATTCTATGTATAAATTTACTTTATTGGTGGAACCTTATGGCAGTAATCATGGTTCCATGATATAAGTGCGGTATCATCTAGGCAAAAGTGAGGACTGCAGATGCTGGAAACCAAAGTTTAGATCAGAGTGGTGCTGGAAAAGCACAGCAGGTCAGGCAGCATCTGAGGAGCAGGAAAATCAATGTTTCAGGCAAAAGCCCTTCTTCAGGAATAGAGGCAGAAAGCCTCTAGGGTGGAGAGATAAATGGGGGTGGGGCGGGTGGAGCTGGAGAGAAGGTAGCAAAGAGTACAATAGGTGGTCCAAGGCGGAAGACAAGGCGTTCTTCCTCCAGGTGTCAGGTGGTGAGAGAGCAGCCGTGGAGGAGGCCCAGGACCTGCATGTCCTCGGCAGAGGGGGAGTTGAAATGTTGGGCCACGGGACGGTGGATTGGTGTGGGTGTCCTGGAGATGTTCCCTGAAGTGCTCTGCAAGGAGGCGTCCAGTCTCCCCATCGGGAGCAATGAATACAATAAATTACATTGGTGGATGTGCAGGTGAAACTTTGATGGATGTGGAAGACTACTTTGGGGCCTTGGATGTGGTGAGGGAGGAGGTGTGGGTGCAGGTTTTGCAATTCCTGCGGTGGCAGGGGAGGGTGCCAGGACGGGAGGGTGGTTTGTTGGGGGTCATGGACCTGGTATCATCTGTCCGCCTAACCATTGTCCTGCAGACGCTGTATCTGTGTTCTGTCCTTGCTGCCTTATTTTCCCTTTGTGCACAGACCATGACCTTCTTGACATATCCTGCTCCCCTCACTCCATCATTTAATTCCATAGAGAATGGAATTTTCTCCCTGAATTTTTGTTACAGAACATTAGCAACAGGAGTAGGTCATTTCACTCTGATCATGACTGCTCTAGACCTTAACTCCACATGGCTGATTCCCCTCCCACGGGTCAACAATGCCCTCCAGTGCATCTCCTCCATTTCCCGCACCTCCGCCTTCGAACTCCACCCCTCCCAACACAATAAGATGGAACTACAAGGCCAGTGACAAAAGCACAATGCCCCCAGCTACCCATTAACTGTGGATGCTAACATGTTAAATTTTCAAGAGTGAATAGATTTTTGTTAGGTAAGGGTAACAAAGAATATGGATTTTTTTTTCCCTAATCGGAGTTGCTATAACACACTGCTGGAGCAGATATCACTGGAAACCAGGCCATCTGGTTCAGAGGTGGGGATACTACCACTGTGCCAGAAGAATACAAATGAAAGTCAGCTGACAGAGTGGTGCAGGAAAAGCACAGCAGGTCAGACAGCATCCGAGGAGCAGGAAAATCATAAGCATAAGCCCTTCATCAGGAATGAGGCTTGTGGGCCGGAGGTCTGAGACATAAATGACAGGGGGGTGGGGCTGGGGGGAGCCTTTCATCCCACCAACTTCAATATACATTGCATCGTCCTCTGCCACTCCCACCACCTACAAATGGACCCCACCACCAGAGATGTATTTCCATCCCAACCCCTATCAGCCTTCCGGAGAGACCATCCCCTCCTCGACTCCCCAGTCAGAGCCATGCCCCCACCAGCCCACACCCTACACCTGGCACCTTCCCCTGCCACCGCAGGAAGTGCAAATCCTGTGCCCCAAAGGATCCTTCCACATTGGACAGAAATTTACCTGTACCACCAATGTCATCTACTGTATCCATTGCACCCAGTGTGGTCTCCTGCACATCGGGGAGACAGAACGGTAACTTGCGGATGGTTTCAGAGAATATCTCTGGGACAACCACACCAACTAACCACACCACTCCATGGCCAAACACTCCAACTCCCCCTCCCACTCCGCCAAGGACATGCGGGTGCTAGGCCTCCTCCATTGCCAAACCCTTACCACCTGTTGCCTGGAGGAAGAACACCTCATATTCTGCCTTGGGACCTTGCATCCACAGGGGATCAATGTGGATTTCATTAGTTTCCTCATTTCCCCTCCCCCTACATTATCCCAGTCCCAAGCCTCTAACTCAGCACTGCCGTCTTGACCTGTCCATTACTATTCCCATCTATCTGCTCCACCCTCCCCTTCAACCTATCACCTACTCCCCCACCTTCATTCACCTATGACATTCCCAGCTACCTTCTCCCCAGTCCCACTCCCCATACATTTATCTCCCAGCCCCCTCCCCGGTCCACAAGCCTCATTCCTGATGAAGGGCTTATGCCCGAAATGCCGATTCTCCTGTTCCTTGGATGCTGCATGACCTTTTCCAGCACCAAACTGTTGGCTGATTTTCATCTGTATACTTTGTGTGAGTTCTTGTGGCACAGTTGTAGTGACCCCACCTCTGAGCCAGATGGCCTGGTTTCCAGGGATATCTGCTCCAGCAGTGTGTTATAGCAACTCTGATTAGGGAAAAAAGAATCCATATCCGTTAGTATCCTTACCTAACAAAAATCTATTCACTCTCTTGAAAATTTAACATGTTCGCATCTACTGTTAATGGGTAGCTGGGGGCATTGTAGTTTTGTCACTGGCCTTGTAGTCTAAACATCAAGGTTAATGCTGTGCAGTTAGGAGTTCAAATCCCATCAGGGAACCTGATAGAGTTTGAATTCAGTTTGTAAATCTGGAATTGAAAGCTAGTCTCAGTGATGGTGACTATGAGCTTTCACTGACTATTGTTTAAAAACTCAACTGGCTCAGTAATATCCTTCAGGGAAGGAAATCTTGCAAACTTACATGGTTGGGTCTACATGTGACTCCATGGCCACAGTGTGATTGATTCTGAAATGGCTGAACCACTCAGTTCAGATACAATATGGGAGGGACAATAAATGCTGGCATGGACAGTAATGCCCACATCCTCTGAGGAATGAAGGGTCAGAGACATGCAAGAACAACAGTTACAGATCTCCACGAACTCTTTGAGTGAGCTTTGGTTTTTCAGCACACGTGAATTCCTTGATAGTGGAGTCGCAGGTAGGTAGGATAGAGAAAAAGGCATTTGGTAAACTTTCCTTTATTGGTCAGTATAGGAGCTGGGAGGTCATGTTGTTGCTGTCCAGGACCTTGCTTAGGCCACTTTTGGAATATTGCATCCGATTCTGGTCTCCTTCCTATTGGAAGGATATTGTGAAACTTGAAAGAGTTCAGAAAAAATTTACAAGGATGCTGCCAGGGTTGGAGGATTTGAACTATTGGGAGAGGCTGAACAGGCTGGGGCTGTTTTCCCTGGAGCATCAGAGGCTGAGGGGTGACCTTATAGAGGTTTATAAAATCATGAAGGGCATGGATAGGAAAAATAGACAAAATCTTTACCCTGGGTGGGGGAGTCCAGAGCTAGAGGGCATAGGTTAAGGATGAGAGGGGAAAGATATAAAAGAGACCTAAGGGGCAACTTTTTCATGCAGAGGATGGTGCATGTATGGAATGAGCTGCCAGAGGAAGTGGTGGAGGCTGGTACAATTGCAGCATTTAAAAGGCATCTGGATGGGTATATGAATGGGAAGGGTTTACAGGGATATTAGCTAAATGCTAGCAAGTGGACTGGATTAGATTAGGATATCTGGTCGGCATGGACGAGTTGGACCAAAGGGTCTCTTTCCATGCTATTCATCTCCAAGATTAGATTAGATTACATTCTCTACAATGTGGAAACAGGCCCAACCAGTCCACACCGAACGTCTGAAGAGTAACCCACCTAGACCCATTTCCCCTCTGACTAATGCACCTACACTATGGGCAATTTAGCATGGCCAGTTCACCTAACCTGCACAACTTTGGACTGTGGGAGAAAACTGGAGCACTCTGAGGAAACCCACGCTGACATGAGGAGAACGTGCAAACTCCACACAGACAGTCGCCTGAGGCTAGAATCAAACCTGGGACACTGGCACTGTGAGGCAGCAGTGCTGACTCTAGGACTGGAATTGTAAGAGTTGGATTCCTCCTACCAGAGGAGATTGTTTCTTAGTTCCTTGATCAATCCCATTCCTTAATTTTCTGTCTTGCAAAGCTATCTCAAGAGTGACAAGTTAAACTGTTGAAGGTCATCTCCCTGAATCTTCTCCTGTCAGTAATTAGCATCTATTACTCTTCTGCATCAGGACATTCCTAATCTAAAAGACATTGCTTGTGTTGTTAGATCTTGTATTACCAGACAAGGGAAAGACAACAAAAAAACCTCAAACAAATGGTTTGTTTAACTCATATTTTGTGTAATTATGGAGAAGAATTTCCTATTATGTTTCCTGTAGTGATAATGGATAGTCAAACAAAACATTGGGAGGAATTAACTGTTTCAATGGGAAGGTAGGCTTAATTACATCATCACTGTTGGAAATGGGATTGACAGTTTGATTACAGTAAACTCAGGCTGCCTGTCTGTTCTCTGATGTACAAGCAACATCAAACAGCAATGAGAAACAAAATATTCCCAAACTTATGTTTTACTTCGTTTCACACAGTTAATGCACATCATTATATATGAGTTAGTATATTTAGACTATAGTGCAAGTGCACAGAGGATAATGCCTATCTGAAACAAAATATGGAACATGTGATCTCATTGAATAGGCTTGTGTGCAATTGTTGAGTGAAATGACAATTAGCGATATTAACTTACAATTGTACTTGTACCAAATGCCCCTGCCTTGCATAAAAGCCAATTATTATAGATGCTGGATATCTGAAATAATAACAAAAAATGCTGGAGAAACACAGCATGACTGGTAGCATCTGTGAAAAGAAAAGCAGAGTTAATGTTTTGAGTTTAATATATGACTCTTCCTCGGAACCAGTCCCTGCCTTGTAATTGTAAAGTCGAGCATTGGTAATTCTATTAAAATAGAGGGAATTGACTTTGAGTCAATTAGCTCCTGGCTGAGACTAATTTCTACTCTGATTTCAATCACAAAGGAATGAATCAGGATTCTGATGCTCAGAATAACTCTCTAAACTATTATCTCAATTTCACATGCACTTTCTTGATCCAGTGCCTGGAATCCTTAGTTTTATTTTGTGGAAAGTAAATGGAGGAACACCAGTCAGAAAAGATCGCACACCTCCATGGGAAATTTTCAAATATTTCCCTACACTTCAACCACTCAAGAATAGGAAGATTTACCCCTCAATATATGCTGGGTGAAATTAACTAGGAGCTCTCCTGTTACTAGGAGAAACCCCCTGTCATTAGTAGAGTATTCCAAGTAGCCTTTAGCTTAATGGAAATTTGCTGGCTGTAATATCTTGATATTTTTAGTAAATAAATCACAATGTGCTGCAAAATATTGTCTCTGCTCCATGAGAATATGCGGTTTGACTTTTATTCTTGCTTATTCTATGGCTCAATGAATATTATTCTTTATTTGTTCATTGCATGTAGGCATTGCTGGCTAGACCATCATTTAACACCCACCTCTAATTGGCCAGAGGGTAGTTAAGAGTTGACCACAGTACCGTGAGGTCTGTAGTCACATTTAGATCAGACCAGGTAAAGTTGGCAGATTTCCTTCCCTAAACTATGTCAGCGAACCAGATGAGTTCTTATACAATCCTATATAGTCTCATTGTCACAGTTACTAAGACTAGTTTTCAATTCCAGATATATTTGCTGTGGCATGGCAGCTCAGTGGTTAGCACTGATGTTTCACAGCGACAGGGACTCAGAATCAATTCCAGCCTTGGGTGACTGTCTGTGTGGCTTTTGCACATTATCCCTGTGTATGTGTGGGTTTCCTTCAGGTGCTCTGCTTTCCTCCCACAGTTCAAAGATGTACAGGTTAGGTGAAATGGCCAGGATAATTATGGGATTTTGATAGGGGTGTGGGTCAGGGATAAATAGGGGTTTGGGTAGGTTTCTTTTAAAGGGTCAATGGGAATTATATGGGCTGAATGGCCTCTTTCCACACTGTGGGGGTTCTATGATTTTATTAATTGGAGATAAATTCAATTCAGCCTGTAATTTGGACTAATTGCAAGAAATTCTGGGGATTAATTCCTGGTGTATGTTGACTTACCACATCTCAGACAGGAATGTTTTTGGGATACATTGAAATGATGTTGAGATGTATCCCAATCTGCTGTGGGAGGCAAGGGAGGAGATTACAGAGGCTCTGATAATAATTTTCAAATGCTCTCTGGCCTCAGGAGAGGTGCCAGAGGAGAGGTGCCAGGGGACTGGAAGGCAGCTAATGTGTGACCTTTATTTAAAAAGTGGGTAGGAATAAACCATGGAACCAATGATTCCAACATCTGTGTTAGACAAACTATTGAAAACCATCTGAGGGAAAAATTAATTTCCACTTGGGAAACAAGGATTAATCAAGGTTCGTCACCATGTCTTTGTTAGGGGGAGATTGAGTTTTTGAGAAGGTGTGTAGATATGTGGAGTTACCTGAGTGCAGGCAGTGCACTTAATGTAGTCTACATGGACCTCACTAAAGCTTTTAACAACGTCTTGTATGGGAAACTGCTCACGAAGTTAAGAGCACAAATGATCAAAGGCAATTTGGCAAATTGGAACAAATATTGGCTAGTGGGAGGAGGCAGAAGGTGATGGATGAAGATTGTTTTTGTAACTGGAAGTGGGTGTCCCAAGGTATGCCAAACAGTTAATTGCTGGATCCTTCACAGCTTACCTGATCTAGACGTGGCTGTAAGAGGTTTGATCTGTACATTCACAGATGACAAGAAGATTGGTGGTGTGGCAGGTAGCAAGGAGGAAAGCCTGAGACTACAGGCTGATGTAGATGGGCTTGTTGGACAGGAAGAACAATGGCAAATGGAATTTCATCTGGAAAAGCCTGAGGTGATGCATTTTTGGGATGACTAGCATAGCAAGGGAGTTGAATGTTAGGACCCTAAGAAGTACAGAGGATTAGAGGACGTATCTGTAGACACTTGAAGACAGCAGGACAGGTATTGAGGATGGATCTATTTTAAATTGTATATGGGATGTGAGCATTACTAGCTGGGCCAGCATTTACTATCCATCCCCACCTGAAGTGAGGGGTAAATGCGAAGAGGATGCTTCCCTTATGGGAGAGTCCAGAGGGCACTGTCTCAGGAGGAATTTCTTCTCATAGAGGGTTGTGAGTCTTTGAAACTGCTAGCCACACATTAGCTGCTGTGACTCTCCATTAGCTTTTAGTGATGTATTTATTTATATCCCCACATCTCTGTGCTCATCTCCAGTTCTTAGATTCCCATCTTTTACAAACTAGCCTGATCTACTGAGTTGTAAAGAGATTGACATTACACATTCATACACTGAACTTCATTGTACACAACATCCCCACTCACTTCATTTTTCAATGTCCCATTATTTTGTCATATCTACACTATCTACTTGCCATCAAACTTAGCTGCATTAGTAAACGTATACATGCAACTGTCTATTCCTTCATAGTCTATAGGATGTTTGCATTTAGTCAATTACTATTCTTCTAACTTGATCATTTTTCTTTTCAGTGGCTTGAATTTCATTGACTTGATGGTTCGACAGGGCAATATTGAAAACCCACCAAAGACACCATTGGTTCCTGGCTTTGAATGCTCTGGCATTGTGGAAGGCTTGGGTGACAACACAAAAGGCTTTGAGGTTGGTATTGTCAATTTTTTTGCATCAATATTACTGTGTCCCTTGTCTTTACCTCTGTTCCTTGTAAACTCCCATGTACTCTTTCTTTATCTTTTTCTTTACCTCGTCAAAATTTATCACACTATTTCTTACTCTTTCTTAAAGCATTAAAAGATGTTAAAATCTTAAATCCTAAGATCTTAACACATTTTAAAATACTTTCTCCTGGGAAGTGGACAGTACTGTCTAGATTGCATTTATTGCTCATTCTTAGTTGCCCTTGAGAAGGTGCTAGTGAGCTAACTCCTTGAATCACTGCAGTCTGTGGAGGGATAGGGATATAGCATTATTAGGGAGGAAGTTCCAGGACTATGACCCACTGACAGTGAAGGAACAGTGATACAATTCCAAGTTGGGTTGTTTGTGTCTGAAAGGGTAACTTACTGGGTGGTGGTGTACTTGTCCTTCCAGGGAGTAGGGGGTCATGGATTTGGATGAAGCTGTCAAAGTTGAATTGGTTAATTGTCGCAGTGAGCCTAGTAGCAGTGGCACAGCAGCTCTTTGTTTGGCACTCCATCTACCACCTTAAACATTCAGTCCCTCACCGCTGAAGCACAGTCGCAGCAATGAGTACCATCTATAAGATTCACTGCGGCAACTCACCAAGGCTCCTATCAAACCTGCAAACTCTGCAATCTTAAAGGACAAGGGAAGTGGATAAGTGGCAGCACCATGATCTACACAGTCCATTCCATGGCATATACACCCTGCCATTCTTTCACTGTTGCTGGATTAAAGTCTTCTACTTTGCTCCCTAACAGCTCTGTGAGTTTGCCTATCTATTAAGCCTACTCCATTATTCAATGAGATCATGGTTGAAAGTGAGCTATCCTTATTATCATGCTGCTAACACACCATTGCCTTTTGATCTACGTCCTCAGATGTTGGCTATTATGCAACTTAATAAATGGCAACTTTTGTGTTGTGAGAAAATTGGGCCAAATTTACAGTTTGAGCATTTAAGAGTGCCTCAGTACAAAACAGTTTGGCAACTCTTGCCAAGTATTATAGTCACAACCTATAATTTTCGTAAGGTCAGAGTTCAGTTGTATTTGTAAAAAGATGAATCCACCAGATGGGTCTTTACTGATTGTAATGAGATTTAAACAAAGAAAAGGGTGCCTTCAATATTTTTTAAACTTTCTTTTGCAACACTACGTTTGGAATGATTAAAACTCTTGCAGACAGTTGTAAACATCAGTCCTTAAACTGTACTCAGAAACAAAAATAGAATTTGCTGGAAAAGCTCAGCAGGTTTGGTAGCATCTGGGGAGAGAAATCAGAGTTAATGTTTCGGGTCTAGTGATCCTTCAACTCAACCCAAAACAGTAACTCTGATTTCTCTCCCCAGATGCTGCCAGATCTGCTGAGTTTTTCCAGCAATTTCTATTTTTCATCTTTGATTTACAGCATCCGCAGTTCTTGTATTTATTTAGTCCTTGTACTCACCTCACTAATACATTTTCCCAACCTACCTTCAATAAATCTCTTTAAGTCCTTCTCGACCCTGCTGAAGTACTTTATCCTGCCCCACTCAGAGCCCCTTTACTCAAGTCATTCTCTATCACCTTCCTTCCACACTAGCTCTAACTCCTCTCTTCACCATCCGATCTTAGTCCATTGTTCCTTTCACCCGACCTAGGCTGCTTGATTGGAAAGCAATAGCTGGTTTTGACCACCCACTATCTATTTTAACTGATCTTGTTAAAATAAAATTAACTGCACTCAGAAAATCATTACAGATCCCAGTTGTCAAGCCATTTTCTCAGACTGTCATGTTTTACTAAAACACAGCTGCACACTTGAATGTAGCAGCAAATCCATCTAAATATTTGCATGAAGAATGTAGCCCAACATGCAAGTCATTGCCTGGGGAGCAAATTATAAGAAAACAGCTTTCATTTAGACACTTCCTATAATCTAGTAAAACATTGAGAAGTTGTTGACAAAGAGTGGAATAATTGACTCTACGCCATTGAAGGATGCATAAGGTTTGGATGTTATGGTGTCCCTCCCGCCTTCATCTCCTGGAGGTGTTGGGCTGGCAGGTGGATGTAATGCCCACCATCCACCTGCCTGCCCCTGCCCCTGCCCTGACTACAGTTTTAACAGGAGCTGGAGGTGCCATTCAGAGGCATGCCAGCCTGTGATCCAATTGAGGTCCAGAAGACACTGGCTTATCTCTTAAGGGCTCATGCCAGCTGCCACTTGAGTTTACAGAATGGCAGGAGAGACCCATGTCATGTCTCAAGCCCGTCATCACTTCCTGGGCAAACTGGCGCCCCCTTGGGTCCCAAACATGCCCCCACCTAGCCCCAGATTGTTGGCTATTGAGTGGCTGTAGGACATGGGCTGAAATGGGGCAGGACTCACTCCCTCCACCCATCCTTTACACTGACAGGGCAACTGGCTGTACAGGACATTGGTTAGGCCACTGTTGGAATATTGCATGCAATTCTGTCTCTTTCCTATCGGAAAGGGTTCAGAAAAGATTTGCAAGGATGTTGCCAGGGTTGGAGGATTTGAGCTGTAGGTAGAGGCTGAACAGGTTGGGGCTGTTTTCCCTGGAGCGTCGGAGGCTGAGGGGTGACCTTATAGAGGTTTGCAAAGTTATGGGGGGCATGGATAGGATAAATAGACAAAGTCTTTTCCCTGGCGTCGGGGAGTCCAGAACTAGAGGGCATAGATTTATATCTGGTCAGCATGGACAGGTTGGACCAAAGGGTCTGTTTCCATGCTGTACATCTCTATAACTGGGCGGCACGGTGGCACAGTGGTTAGCACTGCTGCCTCACAGCGCCACAGACTCTAGTTCAATTCCCACCTCAGGTGGCTGACTATGTGGAGTTTGCACGTTCTCCCCGTGTCGGCGTGGGTTTCCTCCTGGTGCTCCGGTTTCCTCCCACAGTCCAAAGATGTGCAGGTCAGGTAAATTGGCCACGCTAAATTGCCCGTAGTGTTAGGTAAGGGGTAAATGTAGGGGTATGGGTGGGTTGCGCTTCGGCGGGGCGGTGTGGACTTGTTGGGCCGAAGGGCCTGTTTCCACACTAAGTAATCTAATCTAATCCTGCTAAACTATCCTGGCCTGATGGTATTATCGCTGGATTATTAATCTGGTTTTGAATCCTGCAATGGCAGATGGTGGAATTTGAATTCAATAAGAATCTGGAAATAAGAGTTCTGATGACCATGAAGCCATTGCTGGTTGTCAGGAAAAATCCATCTGGTTTGCTAACGTCCTTCAGGGAAGGAAACTGCTATCCTTTACCTGGTCTGGCCTACATGAGACTCCACACCCACAACAATGTGGTTGACTGTTAACTGCCCTTTGGGTAATTAGGAATGGACAATAAAAGTTGCCTTGCCAGTGACATCCTCATCCCACAACTGATTTTAAAAAAACATAGTATATAGTAAGATCACTGACTAAAGGTTGGCTGTATCTTAAAGAAAGAGAAAGAGATGAAGAGGTTGAGGGAGGACAAGCCAGAGTTCAGGACCTAAGCAACAAAAAAGTATGTGCCCCTGACTCACAATTGAGCATGAAGATAAAAGTAGTATTAAGTATTAAAATAATAACCAAGAGTGATAAGAGGCCAGAATGACAGGCGACTTACGGCACAGAAACAGGCTGTTCAACCCAACAGGTCCACACTGATGTTTATGCTCTAGATGAGTCTCCTCCCACCATTCTTCATGTCACTTTGAAATTTTTGTCTTGTGTCTGCTCAACTAGGTTCTCCTTAAATACATCTACATTATTCACAGCTCAGCTGCTCCACAGTGAGCTCCACATTCTTTGTGTAAAACAAACAATTTTGCCTGAATTCCCATTGGATTTATCAGTGACTTTCTTATCTGTGGGCCAGTAGTTATGGTAATGCCTGTGAGCGAGCACCATCTCATCATTCCAATCAAACCATTGTGTTGTCATTAAAAAAAAAACTGAGGTCGCATCTTGGTCTTTTCTTGTCTCAAGCTTTTATATCCTTTTTATAATAATCAAACAGGACTGATTAGATTCCCTGCAGTATTGAAACAGGCCCTTCAGCCCAACAAGTCCACACAGACCCTCCAAAAGGCGACCCTCCAAAAGGCAACCCACCCAGACTCATTCCTGTACCCTGTATTTACCCCTGACTAATGCACCCAACACTATGGGCAATTTAGCAAGGCCAGTTTACCTGGCCCACATGTCTTTGGATTGTGGGAGGAAACCCAAACAGAGAGGTTTGGGAATATGCAAACACCACACAGACTGTTGCTGAAGGCAGGGATTGAACTGGGTCCTTGGTGCTGTGAGGCAGCAGTGCTAACCACTGAGCTACCGTGCCCCCCACTGGTTGGGTTACAGTCTATTCTGATATAATGCGATAGTTCTGTTTCCGTGCAATCTCACATTATAAGAAAACCATGTAATAGCAGCATCATTTAAAGCAATGGGGCCTGAATCAGGTTATAGCGTAAGGAAAGTTTGCATTCTACAAATAATGGTCTAAAGTTTTCAATCGTCTTGTAACCAATTCGCGTTGAAGAAATGTGCATTATGACAGAACCTAGTGTAGTTCAAATAAAGTCTTACCAAGATTTTGTGCAAGTTCAACATAATTCCTTTGCTTTGTAATTCCATCCCTAGCAAAGTAATTCCAGGTGCTTTGCTTCCTCATCTTATGCCCTTTTTAATTTGTGTTGCCCCTCTTTGGGATTTGTATATGTGTACCTCAGATTCCTCTGTTCATGTACCCTTCTTAACATTGATTTTTCCCCTCGAGGAGTTTTTCTTCCTATCAGTACATTGCCCGAAACGTCGATTCTACTTCTCCTTTGATGCTGCCTGACCTGCTGCGCTTTTCCAGCAACACATTTTTAAGCTCTGATCTCCAGCATCTACAGTCCTCATTTCCAGCAACACATTTTTAAGCTCTGATCTCCAGCATCTACAGTCCTCAACTTCTTCCTATCAGTACAGACTACTTCTTACCTGTCTATATTCAAGTTTGAATCAATTATCCACTTTTTTTACTCATGTAAGGCTGATTGCTTTGTAATTTCCTAGTTTTTCTATGTCGTCCTTCTTATCTGGAATTATCTTGCAATAGTCTCTCTATGTATAAATTCTGTGCCTGTGCATTTCCGACCACTTCACCTGAAGTGCTCCAAAAGCTTGTGATTTCAAACAAACCTGTTGAACTATAACATGGTGTCTATTGCCATCCCAGTCCAACACCAGCACCTCCACATCAATTCCTAAAGAGCAGAGTGTTGTGTGCAATTTTCCAATTTAATAAAAAATTTTCAAATTGAGAATACGTTGAAATATTCAGAGCATGCATATTATTTCGCCTACTTCTCTTTAGACCAAGGAATTATTACAATTGGGCCTGTGAGCTGATCCCACTTCCATGGCATTATTTTTCTCATTGCTCTTGTGCTACGTTAATTGTGGTAAATACCTGTCTCCAATTCAATATTAGTTTCTCCCTGATATCACAGTAGTTTTGTATTAAGCTAATGTCATTGCTGCCATCTCGTCTGTGCGGGTTGGTTTATCTTCTTTCTCACCTGTTTTCAGATCGGAGACAGAGTCATGGCGTTTGTCAATTACACTGCCTGGGGTGAAGTGGTCTGCACACCAATGGAGTTCGTGTACAAGATCCCAGATGAGATGGGCTTTGCAGAAGCAGCTGCTTTCCCCATGAACTTTGTGACTGCCTACATGATGCTGTTTGAAGTGGCAAACCTCCGAGAAGGAATGTCAGTGCTACTGCACTCAGCTGGAGGAGGAGTGGTAATTATATCCCAGACTTGTTACTTTGGCTATGTTTCCTTCAAGCCTGACATTATTCAATTGCATCATGGCTGTAGTTTTGACTTTGGTGGGAGTGTAAAACTGACATGAATTAATATCACCTGTTTGATACAAGTCAACGATTGCTATTGAGCCAGACGAAGGTGGGAGATACCTTAGTGCAATTGAGAATGTCTTTCTACTTGATGCCAGAACCTGTAAAATCAATATCTGCACAATTGGATATTTTCATGATGAGTGCCTCCAAAGCCGAGATTTGTAAGCTGGATGTATCCATCTTGAAATTCAGGCATATGTAGGAATTGTGACCCTGGGTATGTCATTGGTATCTTTAATGGATAGGAAATTGCATACACCACAAATCTATTAGAGGACTTCAAATTCTGACAAGCATTCTCAGTGTCTGAAGACTTGTATTGTTCGAGTGATAGCTTTACCTGAACTCAGGAATTATTCCAAATTGCTTAGGCATATTCTGCCCGTAAAACAACGCAAGACATCTCCTACCTGACCAAGTATTGCCTTATCAGTCCATTGTTGATCATCAGTAAATTGATGGACGAGGTCATCAACAGTGCTATCAAGCAGTACTTGCAAAGGATTAACCTATTCACTGAGGGTCAGTTTGTTTACGGTCAGGACCACTCAGTGCCTTGTCTCAAACTGCACAAAAGAGTTGAATTCGAGAGATGAAAGTTACTGACCTTGCTTCAAGGCTGCATTTGACTAATTTTGGCCTTGAAGCACCAAAACTAGAGTCAATGGGATTCAGGGGAAAACTCTCCACTGGTTGAAGTTGTACCTGACATAAAGGAAGATGGATGTGTTATTGGAAGTCATAGAGTCAAACACCACAGAAATAGACACTTCAGTCCAACTCATCCATGTTGACCTGGTTTCCCAAACTAAACTCATTCTATTTGCCTGTCTTTGCACCATAATCCTGTTAACCTTGCCTATTCCTGTTCCTGTCCAAATGTCTTTTAAATGTTGTAACTGTACCTGCAACAATCGCTTCCTCTGGCAGCTCATTCCAAATACGAGCCACCATCTGTGTGAAAAAGTTGCCCCTCAGGTCCCTTTTAAATCTTTCCCCTCTCACCTTAAAAGTATGCCCTCTAGTTTTAAACTCCCCGACCCAATGGAAAAGACCTTTGCTATTTCCGTTATCTATGCCCCTTATAGTTTAATAAACCTCTATAAGGTCACCTCTCAACCTCCTATACTCAAGGGAAAAAGGTCCTAGCCTATCCAGCCTCTCTTTATAACTCAAATCCTCCAGTCACGGTAACATCCTGAAAATCTTTTCTGCACCCTTTTCAATTTAGCAATACCCTTCCTATAGCAGGGCGACCAGAACTATACACAGTACGCTAAAAGTGATCTCACCAATGTCCTGTACAGTCGCAACATGACTTCCCAACTCTTATGTTCAATATTCTGACCAATGAAGATCAGTCTTCTCAACTGCAGGACATTACTGCAGGTGTTCCTCGGGGTACTCAGATATTGTCCCTGTCTATCTTCAGCTACTTCATCAATGATCATCTCCCATTTTAAAATCCGAAGTGGGTATTTTGCTGATGATTTCACAATGTTCAGCACCATTAATCAATCCTCAGGTACTGGAATAGTTCCATGTCTAAATGCACTAGGAACTGTGGAATATCCAGGTGTGGGCTGATAACTGGCAAGTAACATTCACACTACACAGGTAATGACCATCTCCAACAAGAGAGAATCTAACCATTTCCCCTTGACAGTCAACGACATTACCATCACTGAATCCCCCACTCTCAACATCCTGGAGGTTACCATTGACTAGAAACTGAACTGGATTAGCTACAACAATTCTGCTTGTGTGAGAGCATGCCAGAAGCTAGGGTTCCTGCAGTAAGTAACTCACTTCCTGATTCCTCAAACTTGTCCACCATCCAATAGGCACAAGTCAGGAGTGTGCTGGAATACTCTCCATTTGTCTGGAAGACTGTGCTGTTGCATTGTTTTGGAACTTTGAAAAAAGAAGTCAAAACAACAGCAGTTTTAAAAGGGAGAAGAGCAGACAAAGGAAGCACATGGTAAGGACACTGCAGGAGAGAGAGAGAGAGAGAGAGAACCTGCACAGTTACTGCCTTTGCTGTTTTGAATTCACGTATTGCTGGACATTGGAGTGGGTCTGGGAAAATTAACAAACAGTGAATTTCACAACTAATCTTGGAGGAACCTGTTTGGGCGAAGTTCACAGCACAGAATCAGATAAGTTGGAGGATTTGAGCTATAGGGAGAGGCTGAACAGGCTAGGGCTGTTTTACCTGGAGCGTCGGAGGCTGAGGGGTGACCTTATAGACGTTTACAAAATTGAGGGGCATGGATAAGGTAAATAGGCAAAGTCTTTTCCCTGGGGTTGGGGAGTCTAGAACTAGAGGGCGTAGGTTTAGGGTGAGAGGGAAAGATATAAAAGAGACGTAAGGGGCAACGTTTTCACGCAGAGGGTGGTACGTGTATGGAATGAGCTGCCAGAGGAAATGGTGGAGGCTGGTACAATTGCAACATTTAAGAGGCATTTGGTTGGGTATATGAATAGGAAGGATTTGGAGGGATATGGGCCAGGTGCTGGCAGGTGGGACTAGATTGGGTTGGGATATCTGGTCAGTATGGATGGGTTGGACCCAAGGGTCTGTTTTCATGCTGTACATCTCTATGACTCTATGACTACAACTTTATCAAAACTCAAGAAGCTTGACAGCAACAGGACAAAGTTGCCCATTGATTGACACCACAGGCACATACATCTACAACTTCCACCATTGATGCTCAGTAGCAGCAATGTGTACTATCTACAAGATGCACTGTAGAAATTTAGCAAGGTTCCTTAGATTGTACCTTCCAAACCCACAAGCATGACCATGTGGACGACCAAGGACAGCAGGTGCGTGTGGGGCTTCAGTTATTTTGTAAGATTAAGGAAAGTGAAATTGTTTTCATTTGTGCAGGGAAAATTCAGAGGAGATTTAATTGAGATGCTCATAACTATGACAACTTTGATCGCTGCAGTAAGGGAGATTCTTTTTGATATCAGGTGAATCAATTAACCCAAGGAAAGGGTTTTAAGTTAATTGTCAAAACCAGAGATGAGATGCAATTTTTCCACAGTAAAATGTTAGTACTTGTAACTCTTTGTATGAAAGGGCAGTGAAATAATATTCAAAAGGAAATTTGATAAATATTTGAAAAGAAAGAAGAGAAGTATGCAAAGGGAATGGGACTAATTGAATTGATTGTTCAAAGAGCCAGGAAAGGCATGATGGATGAATGGCTTCTTTCAAGATTCGATAGCCAAGACTTTGGATTTGTCATTGCCCGTATATATTGAGGGTGCTCTCAGCTTACTCGTGGTTAATGTCCATCCTTTTCCCACTGAACTGAAGGTTCAAACTAGATCAGATAATGCAATACCGTTTTCTTTTTTCATGACTGGTTCTGAAGCTTCAAAACTAAATTAAACCATGATCAGGATTCTATTGGCTGCTTGCAGGTTGCCACCTACAAAGCTGTTGATAATTTGTGAGTAAATTGACAATCTGACTCAGAGAATACCTATTAAAGGAAAGGGAAATGTCACAGAAAACCTCTGAAGTCTTCTGCTGTTATGACTACAATGAGGTAATGGCAACACAGTAATGGTTTGTTGAGGTTCTATTTGTGAGCTGACATTGGATGGCTGATATCAGCTCTGCTGCCTCACAGTGCCAAGGACCTGGGTTCGATTCCAGCCTCAGGTGACTGTCAGTATGGAGTTCGGACATTCTCCTTGTGTCTTTGTGGGTTCATTGCGGATGCTCTGGTTTCCTCACAAAATCCAAAGATGTGCAGGTTAGGAGAATTGACCATGCTAATTTGCCCAGAGTGTTTAGGGATGTGTAGGTTAGGTGCATTAGTCGGGGTAAATTTAGAGTTCTGGGGAATAGGTTTGAGTGGGATCTCTTTGGAGGGTCAGTGTGGACCTGTTGGGCCAAAGGGCCTCTTTCCACACTGTAGGGATTCTATGATTTACTGTACCTACTTGGGCCGCACAGTGGCACAATGCTTAGCACTGCTGTCTCACAGTGCCAGAGACCTGGTTCAATTCCTGCCTCAGGCGACTGTCTGTGTGGAGTTTGCACATTCTCCCCTGTCTGCATGGGTTTGCTCCGGTTTCCTCCCACAGTTCAAAAATGTGCAGGTTAGGTGAATTGGCCATGCTAAAATTGCCCGTAGTGTTAGGTGTAGGGGATGGGTCTGGGTGGGTTGCGCTTCAGCAGGCCGGAGTGGACTTGTTGGGCCGAAGGGCCTGTTTCCACACTGTAAGTAATCTAATCTCCCTGCACTGAATGCTCTTGATAAGCAGAAAATACCATTGGTTCATAAATAGACAAAGAAAACTTCTGGCCATGAGTTATAGAGTGGTAGTGCTGGATTTTATGAATAAGGACCTAGGGTTCTCTCCTCTCAGCTACGAGTTGGGAAACAAACCCAACTCTCATTTTTATAGCTTGTCCTATAGCACTTTAGTGGCCATTAGCTTGAGAGGTCGTTAGCTACTTTCTACCCCCTTATGTGGGTAGGATGCATCCCCAGGAACAGACTGGTAGACCTCCAATCACTATCGCCCTCTGCAGCCTGATTTCCATCGCCTTTCCTTTAAAAACATTTTGAGTTTCTCTGTGACTCGCATATAGTCAACAGGCTATCCACAATCTCGAGAGTGTAAATCAGCTTGTTGCTTACAAAACTTGTCGGCTTGCCTATTCCTTCTATTGCTGGTACGAATAAAAATAATATATGAAAGTTAATTATAATTTAGTTCAGCGGAGATGGTGAGTCATTTCTTTTTCTCGTTGAAGGAAATGATATCATGAGCCTACCACTATCCCTGTAATTATACATATTGTAATAATGCCATGTACTGGCTTGTGAACCTGCTGCTTAATGAGCTGTTTTGACAAGTAAAGCTTAAGGACTAACTTAATGTTGCCCTGCTGCCTCTCAAAGACTTGGGGGATCGTGTAGATGAACGGCCATTAAAGCTACTTAAAAGCTTTCTGCTTCTTGCTTTGGACACACTGTCAAATTTGTCTGGCTTTCAGGTGTGGAAAACACAGTTAAAACTCACTTGCAAGGTCAGCCTGAATTGCAAAAGCCACAATTATATCTGGCATTAATGAAGAGACAGCAAGATACATAATAGACACAAAGTGATCCTTCATCGATCGCAAAGAGAAAGGAAGCGGTCACTTTATTTTTAAAGTACTTGTTACCTTCTCCAGCTCTAGAAACAAAAGCAGATCTGACCCACAGCAAAACAATCTCAATCATGGGTCAGCCGTTGAGGCAGGTCACAGATCCATCCAGTCAGGAGTGGAATCAGCCACCTTACTGCCAGCACCACCCTGATTCCCATGAGCTTGAGAATCTGAGCTGCACTGACAACTTGCATTCTTTCCCTTGCCTGTATGGATCGTGTCTAATTTCATTCCACCACACAGCTGACCAGGAATCTTCCCTCCTCTTAGCACTTGCCGTGGCTGTAAGTATTTACAAATTGATCCCTGACCTGCTTCGCTGCATTATGGATGCATCTCTCCTTGGCCATCTTATTCTGAATAGGACTTGAACTTTTTGGTTTAGAAGCAGGGTAGCCTTCCATTATGCCTCTAGACTTGTACATGTTACAGCAGACTGTGTTAGAACCACAAGTGTGGTCAGTACACTTTTCTGCCCAGGTCCACCTGTAATGCTTGTATGAATGGTATAACTCATGAACTGTAACACATCACATGCCAATATTCATATAAGACTTTCTCCATCTCCATTACATTTACTGTGCTTAATCACCAAATAAATAACGCTTGGAATCTCAATGGCCTGACAAGGCTGAAGATGAGCACCGCAGTTTCTGGATTCTCAGCCACCCTTGCCCCTGGGGCCACTTGCACTGAACCCAGAGCCGCTGCTACTACTACTCTCACAGGCCGAGGGAGGGAGTGACCGCCGGGCCCTACCTCGATCCTTGGCCTCCCTGTGACTGCATCATGTGACCAATGATAATGTTCCCTCAGAACCAGGGCCAGCAGCCACAGAGACCAAGTGTTAGTGACTCTGGGAGCCCCAACCAGCGACAAAGGCCCAGCCATTAAGGAGTAGCATCAGGGCTCAGTAATATTGTATCCTCACACAATGGGGATTCCTCTGTTTAGCCGGGTGAGTACAATGTGTATATGTGTGAGCATTACACTTCAGGTCAATATCAGGAGTGACAGGGCAAAATCTTAAATGGGTCTGAGCAACATAGTGAGATTTGTGGCAGAATTGGACAAGGATCATCTCAATGTAGGGAGCATCTCACTCTTTCTATATTTTTGCCAAACAGTGAGGAGTTTCCCAGTAGGTAGTTTGAGTTACCAATGAAGGGAGAATAAGTTTGTAACACCACATTAACAGTAATCTTCTTATTTTACTAAACACCATCAAAAGAGCCGGATGTTGAGGATTTGAGATTTGGAACTCTGCACGTGTACCTGGTGACTTCATCTCCAGTGGATCTAATGGATCTCCATTTTGGATGCTGGGCACCAACATCTGAAGGGATGTTCCATGGGCACCAGCTATGTGCACACCATGTACATGGACTTTGGCATCAGACATGTGCCAGCCTCCAAGAATCCTCGTGGTCCACCTCTGATTCACATACAGGGTGTGTCTGTACTTCAGTGCTGCCCCTCGGGCTGTACTGGTTACCCTCATTGTATTGGTTCAGCAAGGACATTGTGTACTCAGGGACAGACACCCAACTCATTGATTACATCTCTGGAACCTTCACTTGCTTTCACTCTGAGCACCACTGGATGTTCACAGCATCCCTTGCCTTCCATTTGCTTGTCTTGCCTTTTTTCACATTGCCCCCTCAGCCATAGCCACCAAGCACATGGTACTTTTTGTGCTGTTTTATTGTTTGGACAAGAGCACAAAAGTAGAAAGCTAGTCATAGTTGTCTGCAGACCTTGGGAAGGTCAAGGCGAATACATTAGCGGGTCCTGGTGCAGTTAGTCCAGCGCAGCCTTTGATACTCGTCCAGGGACTTGGACACGACCAGTCAGCTGCTTGGAATGGTCAGCGTCAGACTCACCACCATGTTAGTGAAGTGTTAAATATCAAGGAGTCCACCAGCCACCTTGACTCTTCTTGCCATAAAATGGAATGAGAGAGAGGCGGTTATTATAGGAGTTGAAAGGGAGTGGCACAGCTGTTCCTATTGGTGCAGGTAGAGAGGTGTCCCAATTGGGTCAGTGAGCAGCGCAAATGGCATGGAGTGTTGGTAGCATTAGGGTTAGGGGTGAATGAGAACGAATAAAAGAAGATGTTGGATGGCACAGTGGCTCAATGGTTAGCACTGTTGCCTCACAGCGCCAGGGATCCGGTTTCAATTCCAGCCTGGGGTGACTGTGTGGAGTTTGCACGTTCTCCTTGTCCTGTGTGGGTCCAATCCGGTTGCTCTGGTTTGCTCCCACAGTGCAAAGATTTACAGGTTAGGTGGATTGGTCAAGGGAAATGTGGGCTTAAGGGGATAGGCTGGGGAATTGCGTCTAGGTGGGATGCCCTTTGAAGGGTCGGTGCAGACTTGAAGGTTCTTCCAGACTGTAGGGATGCTATGTTGAAGACAATAGTGAGAGTGATAAAGCATGATTCTTATTGGAAGGTGGATATAGTAGCAGAGATAGGATATAAAGTGTCAGAGAGAAGATAGTGGAACCTATACTGGGCAGGGTGGAGAGGGACATTGATGTTCTTTGGACAGTACTGGACACCTCCCAAACAGCTGAGACTGCCTATACAGAGGTGGCAACATTAGATCAGGTTGGAAGAGTCTGGTGTCTTGGCCTCCACTGCTGATCCTGGGGGACAAAGAAGGCCCACCTTTCCATTATCCCATCCAGCATGGCCACCAAGTCCTCACCCACAAAGCTGGGTGACTGAGGTTTGTGTTGTGTTATCCTGGGCTAATCAGGGAGCCCTGGCTGACAGATATAAATAGAAGATTCAGGAGGTCTCCTCAGTCTAGGGACTGGTCGGAGTTGATGTATTGTGCACGTGTAAATGAAGAGTGACTTGGTGAACAGGATGCCTGCCTCTGTGCAGTTATTTCAACCAAGTTGTCTGTAATCTTTGACATCACACTCAGCCCCAGTCCACAAGTCCACTCCTTTCCTAGGACCTCCTACTTGCATCTCCAAAACACCATTCAATTCCTCTCTGCCTCGTTAGCTGTTGAAACTACACACACACACACACACCACCCCTCCTTGACCCAAGAATGGCAGTGGTTAAAGACGGTGGCTCACCACCACCATTGTTTCAAGGGCAATGAAAAAAAGACGTAAATTCCTAGTCTTGCCAGCAGCACCCATATCCCATGAATGAATGAACAAAGCCTGCTGTGACTGTCACACATATTTCCTGTGGCATTTACTCCCACCTTCTCGCCACCCCCAACCCCCACCTTCAGTTATTGTGCTTTGTGACCTTGATGCTTCTATTAAGAGGGAAATGAGCCAAGAATGACTATCTTCACATAACTACTTGACAGTGTGTACTCTGACTATCAAACCTAGATTTAGATTACATTACAGTGTGGAAACAGGCCCTTCGGCCCAACAAGTCCACACCAACCCACCGAGGCGCAACCCACCCATACTCCTACATTTACCCCTTACCTAACACTACGGGCAATTTAGCATGGCCAATTCACCTGACCTGCACATCTTTGGACTGTGGGAGGAAACCCACGCAAACACGGGGAGAACATGCAAACTCCACATAGTCAGTTGCCTGAGGCGGGAATTGAACCCGGGTCTCTGGCGCTGTGAGGCAGCAGTGCTAACCACTGTGCCACGGTGCCACCCTAGTTGGATGGGTTCCTGGAGATTTCAAAACATGACATGACAGGGTCCACCTCACTTGAGTGTCTCAACCTCTCAATATTGTACTGTCATTAGGACAAGAATTTTCTTCAATTTGGTTGTGCCATTTGAAACAGAAATGTTTGAGAATCATGCTATGAAGACATGTGTTGTGTGTGCTCCAGGATTAACATGATCTAATGCATACTTTATGACAAACTCTCAGTACCCAACAACAAATCTACACAGATTAGAGAAAGTTACTTTGTTTTAACTGGTTAGTTTGCAATTGCACTGTCAAAAACATGAATAACAAAGTGTAATCACAAAAAATCCAAAGACCAATTGAGCTGCACCAATCTTTCTACCCTACTCCCCCTATTTCCCCATCAGCCTAATCATTTATTCCCTCACATGCTTTTTCAGGTCCAGGGGGTGAGACACAGGTGTAACAGCAATAGCACACCTCTAGAAATCCAGAGACTGCCAGCTATACATTGAGGGCAAGGGTTCAAATCTCATCATCATAGTTAGTGAATTTAAATTCAATGAATATATCTGGAATTGTGAAGTTCAGCTGTCACTGATTATGCCAAAACCTATTCAGCTCAGTCATCCTCTTGTGGAGAGAAAATCTGCTATATTTACCCAGTCTGGTCTACTTGTGACTTCAGACTCCTGATGGGCCGAAGGTGTTTCTCCATGCTGTACTATGACTCATGACTCTTACCTGCTCTCTGATTTGAAATGGCAAACCATTCATTTGAAAGGCAATTAGAGAAGGCAAAGAAATGCTGACCTTGCTAGTGATGCTCATGCCTCATGTTACTTGAGAAACAGCCATGATTGTGTTGACAGCACCGTCACCTCTGAGTCAGAAAGCTTTAATCCCAGGACTCGAGTAAAAAATAGAGGCTAACACTACAATGCAGCCCTGAAAGAGTGCTGCACTGTCTGAGGAGCTTTATTTCTAATGAGACATTAAACTGAGGCCCTTTCTTCTTTTTCAAGTTGTTAAAAAAACATGAAAATGTTTTGAAGACAAGCTGAGGAGTTACCCCAAATCCTAGTCAATATTTGTTCCTCAATCAACATCATTGCAGTAGATTATCTGGTCATTTCACGCTGTGAATTGTGCAAACTTGCTGTATCAAATTGACTGCTGTATTACTTATATCAGATCAGTAACTACACTTCAGAGTGTACTTAATTGGCTGTGGGGTGCTTTGTAAATGCAAACTTTTCTCAGTTTATTTGTTATTACTATTCCTGTGGGAATGCTTGAAGATGTTTCTTCTGAATTTTGTACTGAATTTAGTAGGAATGACCTTTTCTTTCTAAGCAGAAATAATAATGTCATTTGAAGCATTATTGGAAAGGTTCTGCAAATGGAAGAATTACCATTGGATAGGAAGCAAAAACAGGGGAATACAATGAACATAAATCGCTTGCATTAAGGGGCTAACACAGCTATGATGGGTGAAATGGCCTTCATCCTCTTTTGTCGTGTGGTGAGCATTTTATGTTAATCATTACAGCATTTTAATTACAAAATTACAACATTTAAAAGGCATCTAGACAGGTACATGAATATGAAGGATTTAGAGGGATATAGGCCGAATACTGGCAAATGGGACGAGATCAGGTCAGGATGTCTTGTTGGCATGGGCGAGTTAAACCAAAGGGTCTGTTTCCGTTCAGGTATGACTCTGTGACTCTCTGTGAACGTGACTATGAGATGCAGTCCAGCTCCCCCATGCACATGAAATGACAATCCACTGATTTGAATAAAACTTAGGACAATCATAGATTTTATGTGAACCATGAACATCATAAGTGCTTTTGGTGGGAAGGAGCACAGATTTTATTTCTATCTTCTCATTTTACAAATATCTAGTGCTCAAGTTAGTAATGTCCATACTTCATCCTTCGATCCTTTACGTTGCAGATAATTGATCACTAAGCTGCAGTGATACAGCCAAATACATCATATGATCAAGCTGTTATACTTTCTACTTATTTAATACACTAGGTTCGGCTGCCTTTGCTTTCATGTTGTTATGGTCTGACAAAACCAACAGTTGCTCTGTTGTTTCTCCTTCTCGACTCTTTCCCTCTGTGTTGTACTTTAATTGCAGTTTGGCTTGAGTGCATTTTATTCCTGGGTCTTGTTCCTTTTAATCTCACTCGGTCTCAAGTTCAGTTTTCCCCTCTTCATCTTGCATTGTTGGTGCAGTTTTCAAGAATTGGGGGAAGGAAATTATAGTTGCCACATTTTTGAAAGGCTGTGAAAGTCTTGAAATGTGTGCAGAGAGGATTGTTGAGAATGGTTCCAGAGATGAAGAACTCAAATTAGGTGGCTAGGTGGAGCAATTCAGGCTGCTCCCCCTGGAGGAGGGAAGGTTGAGAGAAGATTTGGTAGAGGTCTGGATAGGATGGATGAAAAGAAGTACCCGAATTGGTGGAAGGATTGAAATCCAGAAGACGCCAATTAAAGGTGATTAACACAAGAACTGAAGGTGACATGAAAGAAAACATATCTATTCAGTGTATGGTCAGGATCTGGGATGCACTGCCATAGAGTATGGTTGAAGAAACCTTGCATCTATTGCATTATTAGCTTAGTGACATTACCACTGCACCAGTCACCTCTATCTAGCACATTTGCTCTTTGCGTGACTCAGTATCAATTTTTATCTGGTGATCACTCCTGTGATGTGTCTTAGGATATTTTGTTACGTTGAAGTGTGATATAAATATATTTTGCAGTCTTTTTCAACTTGTGTTATAGTTGTGAGTGTATTAAAGGATGTGGGCGTGTAAGTAGTCACCTTACAAAATTCTGTACATTCTGGAACAGACCGGGATGGGATCCTTAAAAAAATACCAACTGTTTTAAACACAGTCAATGTGGATTTATGAAATCATGTTTTACAAACCCATTGGAGATCTTCTGAGGGCATAACTAATAGAATAGATGAGGGAGAACCAGTGGTGTATTTGGATTTTTAGGAAGTTTTTTTTAGCTAACACCCTTTCTGAGAGAATAATATGGGCGGCACGGTGGCACAGTGGTTAGCACTGCTGCCTCACAGCGCCAGAGACCCGGGTTCAATTCTCTGACTCAGGCAACTGTTGGAGTTTGCACGTTCTCCCAGTGTCTGTGTGGGTTTCCTCCGGGTGCTCCGGTTTCCTCCTACAGTCCAAAAACGTGCAGGTTAGGTGAATAGGCCATGCTAAATTGCCCATAGTGTTAGGTGAGGGGGTAAATGTAGGGGAATGGGTCTAGGTGGGTTGCTCTTCAGAGGGTCGGTGTGGACTTGTTGGGCCGAAGGGCCTGTTTCCACACTGTAAGTAAGTAATCTAATCTGAGTAATATCCAGGCATCGATTGAGAATTAGTCAGCAGACAGGAAAGAGAGCAAATTGGCCATTTTTTAGCAAGGCTAGAAGTGCAATGTGACTGCAGGGATCAGCACTTGGGTCTCAGCTATTCACAATATATATAAATAATTTAGATGTGGGAATTGGATGTGATATTTCTGGAATAGTTTTTATACAAGACTGGGTGAGTGTGAGTGGTAGGTGGAGGCAAAGAGCCTTTAGAATAATTTTGACAGGTTGTGTGAGTGGCTAAAAGTTTAGCAGGTGCATTATTATATGAATAAATGTGGAGTTGTCAACATCAGGAGATAAAACAGAGCAGAATAATAGACTTAATGTTAAGGTACTGGGTAATGTTGCTGAACAAGAGACCTTAGAGTGCAGGTTCATAGTTCCTTGAAGTGGAGTCGCAGGCAGACTGAGTTGTGAAGAATGCGTGGGTATGCTTGCCTTTATTGGTCAGTGCACTGAGTACAGGAGTTGGGAGGTCATGTTGCGGCTGTACAGGATGTTGGTTAGGCCACTTTTGGAATAGAGCATGCAATTCTGGTCTCCCTGCTATCGGAAGGATGTTGTGAAACTTGAACAGGTTCATAAAACATTTACAAGGATTTTGTGAGAGTTGGAGGGTTTGAACTACAAGAAGAGGCTGAACAAGCTGGGACTGTTTTCCTTGGAGTGTCGGAGCCTGAAGGGTGACCTTATAGAGGTCTATAAAATCTTAGGGGCATGGATAGGGAATATAGACAAGGTCTTTTATCCAAACTAGAGGACATAGGTTTAAATTGAGAGGGGAAAGATTTAAAAGGGATCTAAGGGGCAACTTTTTCATGCAGACGGTGGTGCTTGTATGGAATGAGCTGCAAGAGGAAGTGGGGGAGGCTGGTACAATTACAATATTTAAAAGGCATCTGGATGGGTATATGAATGAAGAGCTTAGAGAGATATGGACCAAATGCTAGCAAATGGGACTAGATAATTTAGGATATCTGGTTGGCATGGATGAGTTGGACTGAAGGGTCTGTTTCCGTGCTGACTCTATGACTCTATGGCTGAGCATTATATAAATGATGATAGATTAGAAATGGTTTATGTACCAAGGTACTTAGGTGTCCTTGTACACTGGTCTTTGAAAGCATGTGGGAGCAGCAAGCACTTAGGAGGTTGGTGTTCATTAAAAGAGGGTCTGAATACAGGAGTGAAGAAGCCTTACTACAATTATACAGGGCTTTGGTGAAACTACACCTGGAGCATTGTGACCTGTTTTATGCACCTTCCATAAGAAGATAAATACTTGCTGCTGGAGAGAGTGCAGCAAAGGTTCACTAGACTGATTCCTCATGATGGCAGGTTTGTCCTGGGGATTGGATTGACGGGGTCTGTATTCACTGCGATTTAGAGATTGAGTGGGCATCTTATTGAAATGTAAAACTCTGACAGGGCTAGAGAGACTGGATGTAGAGATGATATTCTCTGACCAGGACCTCAAAACAAGAGGTCACAGTCTCAAGATACGCAGTAGTGCATTTCAGACTAAGGTGAGGAGAACTTCCTTCACCAAGAGCTTGGAGAATCTGTGGAATTCTCTACCATAGAAGGCGATGAAGATGAATTTACTGCATATATTTAAGAAATAAGTCGACACATTTCTAGAAGCTAAAAGTGTCAAGGGGTACAGGGAGAGAGAGTGGGAATATGATGTTGAGATGGAGGATCAGTCATGGCCATGTTGAATGGCAGAGTGGCTCAGTGGGCTATTTGGCTTGCCACCACAACAATATTTTATGTTTCTATGCATTTGTGTGGGAAGCAGGGAAGACAGAGGAAAGCTTTGGAAAGCTGGAAGAAATACAGAGATATACGAATAAGAAAAAAGTAAAATTTTGTGGATACTGGCACTCTGAAATATAAAAAACACCCAGAAAATTCTGGAACCACTCAGCAGCTCTCATTTATCTCTCCAACCTTCAGGCACTCTGCCTGTATTCCTGATGAAGGGCTTTTGCCCGAAACGTCGATTCTACTGCTCCTCGGATGCTGCCTGAACTGCTGTGCTTTCCCAGCACCACTAACCCAGAATCTGGTTTCCAGCATCTGCAGTTATTGTTTTTACCTTGCAGATCCAAACAGCACTACAGAGAGAAAAGCAGATGAAACAGTCCAGATTTTTAACCCGTTCAAAGCCCTGCTGGCACAGTGTTAACATCTGGCCTGCCATTTTATCAGGTTCTGATTGGTGGGCCCACAGAGATTAATTGCAGTAGTGGTATTTAGATTCAAGGGTAAATTTTAAGTCCTGCAAGAATGTAATTAGCCATGTTTAAAATCCAACGTTGCCTAACATTTTATGTTATAGGGAGAAGATGAAGGCCTAATAACACTCATTAAATTTGAATCCCTAAAGCTTTGCAGCTTAGTTTCTCATGGCTACAAATCTAACCTTTCATTACTCATAATGTGTCTAAATGGGCATTTAGAAGGAGAGAGCTTTGCCTTGAGAAACACTGAATATAAAATTTCCATTTAATTTGTTTCTGCTGAATGAGGTATCACCCTTTTCAACCAATTTTCTCCTCTTGTATCTTCTTCTCCGGGCGGCTAGAGAGTACTTAAAGCTGAATAAAACCTGAAAATGTTGGACGTATTCACCAGGTCACTACCCAACTGAGGAAAGAGAAACAGAGTTTTAGGTTGCTATCCTAATTTTCATTGGAACTGGAAAAGGTTTGAGTTTGAACTGTCTTTAAGTGATGATTGTTTTAAGTCTTTAAGGTGCTGGACTGGGTTGGATATGGTCAAAAATCACTTGACACCAGGTTATAGTTCAACAGATTTATTTGAAAACACCAGCTATTGGAGCGCCACTCCTTCATCAGGTGCTGTTGAGGCTCAAAGAAATCTAGACTCTCAATGGGAACAGATTCCCTTCCTGAACAATGACTCGAAATTGTAAATGTATCTCCAAACGTATTATATCTTTGAGGGATGATTGGCCTGGGCTTACAGATATGCTGTCCGGATCATTCCAATTCTAAAAATTATAGTTGGACTACATGGAGAAAAAAATAGAATCAAGTTATGTCACTGAGTAGGTGTCAGATATAAAACTTAACATTGAACTCATAAAGATGTTTTCGGTGCTAACTCAGACAGATTCCCTGCTAGATTTTATAAAAACAAAATTCATAAACATCCCATGTTTCAGGAATTGATGCAGGTCTTTTTTCATTGCTTTTGTTTTCAGCCAATTTAGTCACTGCAACATCTGCTATTAAATTTGCATGTGCCCAGGAGCATCTCAGCATGTCTGGTGAACACAAACTTCAAAAACCACTCACTAAAAACAGCCAGGTTTTACTCGCTTTCATCACTTTTTACTCCCGTATTTCTTCTAGCCTCTGACTTCTTACTGTTCTCTCCCTATTTTTCCACCCACCTCTGGTCCCAGTCACAAATCAGGAGATTGTGTGGATTCTGTTTATTGTTCAAATTTAAGCAGGGCCCTGAGGATGAGCCCTAAAACCTGGGGCCTGTTTGTCTGAGAACCCCTACCACCTCAGTTACCTTTACCATCAGGGCTGCCATCTCTTCAAAGAATAAGAACACAGCTTCCAAGAGCTACTAGCTCCTTGGTCTCAGTGTCACCACTGGCCCTGCTGGTGACACCTGGAACTGTACCTAGCTGCAGTGGTGCAGTAATGAACAATACCCTTGTAACATGCTGAGTGGAGCGGTGAGGGTGGAGGTTTGTTGCTATAGGAACAGTCAGGCAAGCCTGGATAAGATAGGAGAATGAATGGTTGGTGCGAATGTTGCCACCAGAGTGCCCAATTAAGAATTCCTCGCTAACTCCTCACAGAAACTGCCAGGGCACCTGGTGAAAGGTTGGTTGCATCAGGAAGAGGCTGTTATATGGTCACTCAAGTGGCTCATTTGTAGTCTTGGTAAGAGGCTATTTTACACCTTACCAGCTGCAGATACAATACCCATCAATGAAAGAGGGAGGTAATGGTCTCGTGGTATTATCGCTGGACTGTTAACCCAGAGATCCAGGTAATGTTCTGGGGACCTGGGTTTGAATCCTGCCATGACAGATGATGGAATTTGAATTCAATAATAATCTGGAATTAAGAGTCTAATGATGACTGGGTATCGATTTTCAGGAAAACCCATCTGGTTCACTGCTGTATTTTAGGGAAATAAACTACCGTCCTTATCTTTTCTTGTCTACATGTGACTCCAGACCCACAGCAATATGGTTGACTCTCAGCTGCCTTAGGGATGGGCAATAATGCTGACCTAGCCAGTGATGCTCTCATCTTGAGAACGAATAAAAAAATGATGTGCTACCCACATCATTTTGCAAGCTCCCTGGAGTGCTGGCAATACCTTGCTCAGTGGCCATCCTTTTGCTTTTGATGATTCCTTTATGATTCTCAATAAGTAAATATTGCTAGCAATTTGTTGGTTATCCCTTCATTGTCCCTTGGCAAACTGGTGAGTCATCCTATTGAACTGCTGTGATCGATCCATTGTAAGGGAGGGATTTCCAGGATTTTGACCCAGCATTGATCATGGTGTCAGTTCAATTATTTGTAACAGTCTGAAAGTAATCATTGCAAGCAATTTGGTTCCATAATAGTAAGTACAATGCAAATAGAATAATATAAATACCTGAACAATGATTGAGAATCGCATCAAGTCTTTCTGTTAGCTATACTTCATAATGACATAGTATCATCGATGCTTCCAATAAGGACTTCTAAGGATTTCCAGGGCTGGTGATGAGAACTCCACATACAACTGGTGTACTGCTTTTCCTCCACTAGAAAAAACTAGTAGCTGTAATAAAACTGACCAAGGAGATTCAATCTAATCTTTCAATGCAAAGATACTTCACTTGGTTTTTGCATTGACTACAGTACAGTAAGCAGTAGGGGGCGTCAGGACCTGAAACTTAATGAATTTAATTCCTGCAGTGGCCTATATTTGAGACAGTAAGACCATAACAACATAAGACGTAGAAACAGGAGTAGGCTGTTTGGCCCCTTGAGCTTGTTCTACTACTCAATAGGATCATGATTTATCCAATATTCCTCACATTCACTTCCCTTGCCCTTTCCCCATAACCCATGATTCCCTGACTGATTAAGAACCTATCAATCTCAGCCTTATATTTTGTATACTTGTTAAAGTGGTTGCACAGATTCCTGCATGCTAAGCATCAAGATAGATGCTAAACATGTTGCAAGGGTATGTTATAATATCCAATATGGAATTTGCATAGAAAGCTCGGTAATATTATGATGATGTCATTGAGCTATTGGCCCTGAAACAAGAGTTCAAATCCCACCATATCGGTTTAAGAATTTAAATTGTACTAATTAAATAAATTTGGGATAAAGTTAATGGTGGAATGATGATAATATCATTGTTGAAACTTTATTGCTGGAACAGCACAGCAGGTCAGGCAGCATCCAGGGAACAGGAGATTCGACGTTTCGGGCACAGGCCCTTCTTCAGGAATGAGCAGAGAGTGTTCAGCAGGAGAAGATAAAAGGTAGGGAGGAGGGACTTGGAGGAGGGGCGTTGGAAATGTGATAGGTGGAAAGAGGTCAAGGTGAGGGTGATAGGTCGGAGTAGGATGGAGGCGGAGAGGTCAAGAAGAAGACTGCAGGTCAGGAAGGCAGTGCCGGGCTGGAGGGATTCGGCTGAGACAAGGTGGGGGGAGGGGGGATGGAGAAACTGGTGAAGTCCAAGTTCATCCCCTGTGGTTGGAGGGTTCCCAGTCGGAAGATAAGACGCTCCTCCTCCGACCGTCGCGTTGTTGTGGTTTGGCGGTGGATGAGTCCAATGACCTGCATATCCTCGGTGGAGTGGGAGGGGGAGTTGAAATGCTGTGCTACAGGGTGGTTGGGTTGGTTCGTCCGGGTGGCCCAGAGGTGCTCTCTGAATCGCTCCGCAAGTAGGCGGCCTGTCTCCCCAATATAGAGGAGGCATATCATTGGACTAGTGCACCAAAGACCCAGGTTAATGTTCTGATGACATTGGTTCAAATCCCACTGTGGAAACAGGAGGAATTTGAATCCAAGAATTAAAAAAAACTAAAAAACGACAGATGCTGGGAATCAGAAACAAAATCAGAAATTGCTGGAAAAGCTCAGCAGTTAAGACAGCCATCTGTAGAGCGAAAATAGAGTTAACGTTTCCAGTCCAGTGAACCTTCTTCAGTTATAGAATCATTGAGTCATACAGAATGCAAACAGACTCTTCGACCAACCAGTCCACACCAACCATATTCTCAAGCTAAAATAATCCCACTTTCCTGCTCTTGGCCCATATCCCTCCAACCCTTTCCTATTTATTAACGTATATAAATGTCTTTTAAATGTTGTGATTGTACCTACATCTACCACTTCCTCTGGCAGTTCATTCCACGTACAAACCACTCTCTAGGTTTAAAAAAAAGTTGCCCCCATGTTTTTTTTTTTAAAGATTTTCTCCTCTCACCTTGAAAAATATGTCCCCTAGTTTTGAACTTCCCCACCTTAGGGAGAAGATCTTTATCATTTTATCTATGCCCCTCATGATTTATAAACCTCAATACGCTACCCTTCAACCCCTTTGCTTCAGTGAAAAACATCCCAGCCCTTCCTGCCTATTTTTATATACCAAACACTCCATTCCTGACAACATCCTGATAAATCTTTTCTGAACCCTTTCCAGTTTAATGATATCCTTCCAAAGCAGAGTAACCAGAACTGCACATAGTAATCCAGAAGAGGCCTCACCAGCATCCTGTATAACCTCAACATGATGTCCTGACTCCTATACTCAAAGGTCTGAACAATAAAAGCAAGCATGCTAAATACCTTCATAACCACCCTGTCTATTAATTCTGCTTTCTCTCTACAGATGCTGCCTGACCTGCCGAGTTTTCCAGCAATTACTGATTTTGTTCAATGAATAAATCTAGAACGATGAAGCAGGCTTCAGTGATTATGTGACTATGAAACCATCTTTGATAGTCATAAAATCTCATCTGGTTCACTAATGTTCATTAAGGAAGAAAATCTACTGACATTATCCAGCCAGACTGATATAAACTCCCAATTTCATAGCTTTTAACCTCCATTGTAATATCTTAGCAAGCTATTCAGTTGTACACAAGAAGACAGCTCACAAGTTATTTTTTGGGTCTGTAGATTGTGAAGGAACAAAAGTGGCCTTTAATAGAGTGATATGTACTTTTTGTCAGATGTGGGAGTTTAAGGAGAATTATATCTGTCATAAATGCTGTAGGCTGCAAATCTTATCAGATCGAATGGATCGGTTGGAGAGATAGTTAGAAACGATGAGGAATTTGCAACAGCAACAGTATGTGATGAATGGCAGTTATAGGAAGGGGGGAAAGTCTCAGATGCAGTCCCATAGATGGGTTAACTCCAGGAAAGATAAAAGAGGTAGGCAGGTGGGATATACCCATTTCAAACAGGTATGCTGTTTTGGAAAATGTAGGGGGTGATGGATTCTCAGGGGAACATAGCAC
>NC_057726.1:11673772-11676451 GCF_004010195.1 Chiloscyllium plagiosum
GATTAGGAATAGTCAACATGGCTTTGTGTGTGGGAAATCATGTCTCACAAACTTGATTGGGTTTTTTGAGGAAGTAACAAAGAGGATTGATGAGGGCAGAGCGGTAGATGTGATCCATATGGACTTCAGTAATACATTCGACATGGGAGACTGATGAGCAAGGTTAGATCTCACGAAATACAGGGAGAACTAGCCATTTTGATACAGAACTGACTCAAAGGTAGAAGGCAGAGGGTGGTGATGGAGGGTTGTTTTTCAGACTGGAGGCCTGTGACCAGTGGAGTGCCACAAGGATCGGTGCTGGGTCCTCTACTTATTGTCATTTACATAAATGATTTGGATGCGAGTATAAGAGGTACAGTTAGTAAGTTTGCAGATGACACCAATATTGGAGGTGAAGTGGACAGCGAAGAGGGTTACCTCAGATTACAACAGGATCTTGACCAGATGGGCCAATGGGCTGAGAGGTGGCAGATGGAGTTTAATTCAGATAAATGCGAGGTGCTGCATTTTGGGAAAGCAAATCTTAGCAGGACTTCGATTACTTAGTGTGGAAACAGGCCCTTCGGCCCAACCAGTCCACACTGACCCGCTGAAGCGCAACCCACCCCGACCCATTCCCCTACATTTATCCCTTCACCTAACACTACAGGCAATTTAGCGTGGCCAATTCACCTAACCTGCACATTTTTGGACTGTGGTAGGAAACCGCAGACACTGGGAGAATGTGCAAACTCCACACAGTCAGTCGCCTGAGGTGGGAATTGAACCCGGGTCTCTGGCGCTGTGGGGCAGCAGTGCTAACCACTTATACAACTAATGGTAAGGTCCTAGGGAGTGTTGCTGAACAAAGAGACTTTGGAGTGCAGGTTCATAGGTCCTTGAAAGTGGAGTCGCAGGTAGATAGGATAGTGAAGAAGGCGTTTGGTATGCTTTCCTTTATTGGTCAGAGTATTGAGTACAGGAGTTGGGAGGTCATGTTGCGCTGGAGCATCGGAGGCTGAGGGGTGACCTTATAGAGGTTTACAAAATTATGAGGGGCATAGATAGGGTAAATAGACAAAGTCTTTTCCCTGGGATCGAGGAGTCCAGAACTAGAGGGCATAGATTTAGGGTGAGAGGGGAAAGATATAAAAGAGACCTAAGGGGCAACTTTTTCACGCAGCGGGTGGTACGTGTATGGAATGAGCTGCCAGAGGAAGTGGTGGAGGCTGGTACAATTGTCACATTTAAGAGGCATTTGGATGGGTATATGAATAGGAAGGGTTTGGAGGGCTATGGGCCGGTTGCTGGCAGGTGGGACTAGATTGGGTTGGGATATCTGGTCAGCATGGACGGGTTGGACCGAAGGGTCTGTTTGCATGCTGTACATCTCTATGACTCCATAACCAACTTTTCAAGGGCAATTGTGGGTGAGGAAAGACTCTTTCCCTAGCCAGCAATACCCCCATCGTGTGAATGAAGAAGAGATAAGGGAGATTGGGATGAGGGATAAGAGTTACAGCACCAGGGACCCGGGTTTGATTCCACCCATGGGCAATTGTCTGGGTTTAATTTGTACATTCTCCCTTTGTCTGCTTGCGCTTCCAATGGGTGCTGTGGTTTCCAGATGATGTGCAGTTTAGGTGGATTGCCCATGCTAAATTACCCATAATGATCAGGGATGTACACTAGGTGGGTTAGCTATAGGAAGTATGGAGTTCCAGGGATAGTGTTGTTGGGGTGGGTTGGAGTCTGATGCTCTTCAGAAGGTCAGTGTGGACACAATGGACCAGAAGGCCTGCTTCCATGCTGTAGGGATGCTATGATTCCGAGACTTGTTTAGGAAATAGTGGGTGGCATGGTGGCTAAGTGGTTAGCTCTGCTGCCTCACAGCACCAGGGTCCTGAGTTCGATTCCTGCCTGTCTGTGTGGAATTTGCACATTCTCCCCGTGTCTGCGTGGGTTTCCTCCGGGTGTTCTGGTTTCCTCCCACAATCCAAAGATGTGCAGGTCAGGTGAATTGACCACGCTAAGTTGCCCACAGTGTTAGGTGCGTTAGTCAGGGGTAAATATAGGGTCGGGGAATGGGTTTGGGTGGGTTCCCCTTCAGTGTGGACTTGTTGGGCCGAGGGGCCTGTTTCCACAGTGTAGAGAATCTAATCTAAAAAAACTGCTTGTAGATAAACCTAGGAAGAAAGGGATGAGAACACTGCATTTAGTTCCAGGCTCCCAGGAAAGATGTAAAGACATTAGAGGAAATGCAGGAAGGATTTACCAGAATGAGTCCAGAGAAAAGAAACTTTGGTTATGCATTTGGATTGGAAAAGCTGAGTCTTTTTTTTTTGAAGGGAAGTTTGATTCAGGTATTCAAAATTATGAAGAGTTTGGATCGGATGGGGAGAAACTGTTCCCATTTGCTGGAAGGATTGAGCTGATGGGCAGACCCCGATTGAAGGAAAATAGTGAAAGTGCCAATGGTGACAAGAGAAAAATAGCTTTTATCATGCTGAGAGTGGTTAGGTTCTGAATTACACTGCCTGAGATTTGGTGGTTGCGGGGTGGGGGGGTGGAGGAGGAGAGATTTTGGGGGGGGGGGTGGAGGGGTGTGAGCAGATTCAGTAGATTAGATTAGATTAGATTAGATTAGATTAGATTAGATTACTTACAGTGTGGAAACAGGCCCTTCGGCCCAGCAAG
>NC_057726.1:11676867-11710605 GCF_004010195.1 Chiloscyllium plagiosum
CCTGCACATCTTTGGACTGTGGGAGGAAACCGGAGGACCCGGAGGAAACCCACGCCGACACGGGGAGAATGTGCAAACTCCACACAGTCAGTCGCCTGAGTCGGGAATTGAACCCGGGTCTCTGGCGCTGTGAGGCAGCAGTGCTAACCACTGTGCCACTGTGCTGCCCACCGTGCCACCGTGCCGCCAGTAGAGGCAGTAAAGGAAGAATGTGCAGGATTACAGGGAGGAGGACTTGGAGAACTGCTCATGCCAGTACAGAAAAGACAGACCAAATGGCTGTAACCATTCTGTGTTTCTGAGAGTGGTGAGGAGTTTCGCAGTGTGATGCTCCTGTTTTCAGCTCCTACAGCAGATAATGTGATGATGAGGAGTGGGAGAAGCCTCATGTGGAATATGAACACTGGCAAAGGTCACTTAAGCCAATTGATGGATCTTCATGGTGCTGGAATGAAAAACCCAGATCCATGCTTATCTTTGCACAGAGCATCCATATGTTAACATTTTTATATACAATGTTGGATGTCCCTGATTTTATTTTATTTTGATATATATGTTCAGCTTATGAGGATGTATAAAGACTGACCTTTTCAGGTAATTGAACATTTTCCCCTGTGCTGAAAGTAATTGGCTCAGGTTGTGGATCAGAACAACAAACAATATTCAAGATAAATCAAAGGGGTATGGATGACGGAACAAGAAAGTAAAAATAGAGAGAGAGAGAAAAAGACAAGCTGCAAACTCTTGCCAGATCAGTCAACATCTGAAAGGACAGAATTTGTTATTTCTGCTTAATGCGCTTGTGAGGGCAGGAACAGGTAATGTGTCAAACTGCAAGTGTTTTGATCGATTAGCTCTTAGGATTGCACAGAAAAAAGCCACTTTGCCCAAGCATTCCATGTTGGTTTTTATGTTCGGCTTGGGTCTCCTGTCTCATCTATCAGAGTAACTCTCCATCCCCACCCTCCCTTTCACACCTACCAATTAAAGCACCCTCTGCCAAACGGACATAGATGCTTTATCTATGGGAGCAGACATGTGGGTGAAGCTGGCATATCAGTGAGGTCACTTCTGAAGTGTAGTTGCTGTTGACATGTCAGGTGTAACGTTTTTTTGAGCAGAGCAAGATCCCAGGAACACAGTGTGATCCTGGATGAATAATCTAGTTTTATGAATCAGCTAAAGAATGCGTTTTGTGCTGAAAACTGGGGAGCATACTGCTGCGCTTCTTCAGAGCAGAGGTGTAGATCCTTCCGTAGCCACCTGAGAGGGATTTGGGTTAACAGCTGATTTGAAGAACTCACCTTCATCAGTGCAGCATTCCCTCAGTACTGAACTGGGAATGTCAGCTCAGATTTTGTGCTCAAGTTACTGGGGTAGGGCATAATTTCTTTTTATTTCAAATATTCTTTAAAAAATATACATACGTACAAAGTCACTAAAGTAGTTCGGTTCTTTACAGTAGCTCATGACAAAAACAATGAAACACTGGAGTTTGACTCTATCAGTCAAACAAACCAAAGACATTTCTTGATTGTGCAAGACTATATTTCCATGCATTGATGAAGGATCTGATAACTGAATGGACCCCCATTTAACTTCCGCAGAAAGAGCTCAGATGGTGGTCTTTCCCCACTGTTTCTTGGCATTAGCTGCCCCAAGTTTTAATGCGACCCTCAGTACATAGACCCAGACCTTGGGATGTGCCAGTCTGAAACATTCACTCAGGGTCAACCCCTTGCTCTGAAAGACCAACAAGTTTCATGCAAATCAAAGAGTGTCTTTCATTGCGTTGATGGACCTCCATGCACAGTTGGTGTTGGAGCTAGTTCACCAGGATAGGCAGTGGATATAGTTCCTAACAAGGCATTCACATTCCGGCTCAGGAATGGTAATTGGGTACCAATTAAAACTTTAAAAATATGTCCTGTCACTAATCTGTGGGATGTGGGTGGCAGCTAATTACTGAACTCCTCTCCTGGGGTAAATTCATTTCTTTGAAAGTGTCTGTACATCTATTTGTTAAGCCACTGTCAGATGTTGAAGCTGAGACCTGGTTTAATTGTGATTACTGCAGGGCCAGGCTGTTGCTCAGCTTTGCTCCACTATTCCAGATGTGACTGTGTTTGGAACAGCCTCCTCCTTTAAGCACGAAGCTATCAAGGATTCCATCACTCATCTCATTGACCGGAATGCAGATTATGTGCAGGATGTGAAAAGGTAAGACAGACCAAGGTAAGGAGCTTGAATGATTAGCACTGGACTCTCAGCAACAGGAGAGAACTCTACTCCTTTCATAGTGGTGGCATTGTGGTAATATCAGAGGACAGGCAATTCAGAACCTCAGGCTAAAACTGTGGATTCAAGGGCTTGCATTGCACTATGAAAGTTAGTAAAAATCTGGGATCTAATGGTGACTACACAATCACCGCCAACTATCATTAAAAATCCATCTGACTCACTAATGTTCTTTAGAGAAAGAAATCTGCCACCTTTACCTGGTCTGGTCTCCATGTGATTTCAGACCCACAGTGATGTCGTTGACTTTTAAGTGCCCTCTTGGCAATTAGGGATGGGCAGTAAATGCTGGCCAAGCCAGTGATGCCCATATCCCATGAGCAATTTTTAAAAAATTATTGTCAAGTCTGATTTTTCAGGCAATAGAAGGGACTAAGATGACCGTTGAACTGAAGAAGTGCACACTGGCTTCGATCATGTTTCATCTGGGGCTTATGTTTGTCTGACAGTGAACACAAAGGGTTTCTGGATGTTTAAGGTGTAATTAGGTAAGTGTAGAAGGAAGGATGGGGATGAAGAGTTATTCTGATAGATGAGGCTGGAGACAAGAGCGGGACATAAAAACCAACATGGAATATTTGGGCAAAATGGCCTTTCTCTGTGCCACATATCCTACATATGAGCTAATCAATCAAAACATTTACATTTTGACACAGTAAGTGGAGAGAGGAAGATAATGAAGCTTTTATTTCTAACCTGTACACACTCTTGTTCTGCCATTCTCACATTTCAATCACTTAATCCACTCTATCAATATCCTTTCTCCCCAAGAATTCCAACCCCCCACATCACCACCATTACATAAATGCTGACCCCTCCACACTTCACTTCAGCTCTGATGAAGAGTCATCTGGACTTGAAACGTTAGCTTGCTGTCTCTCCAAGGATACTGCCTGACCCACTGTGATTTCCAGCATTCTTTGTTTTCTGTACACTCTTTATGAGTGATATTCTTGGGATGAGTTTCTGTGTTCATTTGAGTTAAGAATTGACATTTGCTAGAGAATAGGATTTAGAGTCCTAGAGATATACAGCACAGAAGCAAACCCTTCGGTTCAATTCATCCATGCTGACCAGATATCCTAAATTAATCTAATCGCATTTGCCAGCATTTGGCCCATATTGTTCGAAACCCTTCCTATTCATATACCCATCCAGATGCCTTTTAAATGTTGTAATTGTACCAGCTTACCACTTCTTCTGGCAGCTCATTCCATTACACACACCACCCTCTACGTTTAAAGGTCCTATATTTTTTTCCTCTCACCATAAACATATGCTTTCTTGTTTTGGGCTCCCCTATCCTTGGGGAAAAAAAACCTTGTCTTTTTATCCTATTGATGCCCTTCATGATTGTATAAACCTTTATAAAACCACCCCTTAGCCTCTGATGCTCCAGGGAAAATAGCCCCAGCCTACTCAGCCTCTCCCTCTAGCTCAAACCATCCAACCCTGGCAACATTCTTGTAAATCTTTCCTGCACCTTTTAAAATTTAACTACATCTTTCTTATAGTAGATTTATTGTTTGATTTAGAAATCCAAGACCAGGTTTCAGACTGAAATAAAACAAAGAACTGTGGATGCTGGAAATTTGAAATGAAAACAGAAAGTGTTGGAGAAACTCAGTGGGTCTGGCACCATCTGAGGAGAGAGAAACACAGTTAATGCTTTAAGTCCAGTAATCTTCTGTTACTGAACGCGAAATATTAATTCTGCTTTCTCTCCACAGATGCTGCCAGGCCGACCGAGTTTCTCCAGCAATTTCTGTTTTTGTTTGTGGCAGACTTTCAGAATTGGCAGAATGTAGTGGAGAAGCCTCTTTTTCCATACCCCGCACAATTTTTATCCCGAGTTAAAAATGCCACAACTTTGTGGCTGTTTTTAATGCAAAGAGATGGGACTAATTAATTCCACTGTATTCATTTTGACGGTGAGCTAATTGGTGGAAGTCAGCATAGTATCCTTTAGGGGAGTAGGATATCTCAGACATTGGTTTCTGGATTTCAGCTGACATAAATATTTACTGAACGAAAGAAAAACCCGAAGAACTGTGGATGCTAGAAATCTGAAACAAAAACACAAATTGCTGCAGTAACTCAGCAGACCTTGCAGTGTCTCTCTCTCAAGAGAAGCGTTTCAGGTCCAGAGACCTTGCTTCAGAACACATGCAGTCAGACCTGCTGAGTTTTTCCAGCAATTTCTGTTTTTGTTACAAATATTTACAGTTTGATTTACTGCAACGCAGCAGTTTTGTTGATTTCACCAGCATTCCTCATGCAATATCCGGCCCAATATACTTCCAGTAAATTCACAGATTTGCTGTTGTAGTTTCACTTGCTAAAGAAGTCAACTTGAAAGGGAAAAATAGTTCAATAAAATTCTGATGGGAATACTCCAGCGTTGTAACTATGCTGATGAAAAAAGCAATCCGAGAATATGGGTGGAAGAAAATTCAATGTAAACGATTGAACATATCAAAGCAAGCTCTGAGGAATGCATTCATTCCAAATATTGCAATCAGTTGTTCCCTGGGTAACTCTTCACTTGCATCAACCCCTGCACCTTAACAGTACTATCATCCAGTCATCTGTGTCTGTGGCATGTTTTGCACTCAGTTACTTTGAAGATAAGCTGGGAATCTCTGCATTGCTTTGATTGGAGACTGTCTGTAAATCTTTGAGGTGATGCTGCAACATGCCAGAAATGTTGAATTTTGATCTGCATGCAAGTTCCCAAGGATACAAACTATATTTCAATCTATTTGTAAGAAGTAGAAATTTGCCAGAGGGATCTAGTAACGTGGTTGATTGAAGAGGCAACTGGCAAAGGGATTAAAGAGAAATAATACAACGAGAGTGGGATAGAAGACATAAATGTAACAGAGAATACAGGTCGTTCTGCTATAAATGCATTTTGTTTATGTAAATTCGCTGTAACGCAATTGACAAACTGGGGCAATGTTCCTAAAATGTGAACTTTTAAACTGTGTGTTGATTTAATGCAATTATATCACCAACACTTTAAGCGCTGTTTCTAAAGCACAATTCTTCTATAATGTGGGGTTGCACAAGAACAAAACCATTGTGTTACAGAAGAACTGTTTGTAGTATTGAGTGGGTGGGGAGGGGGGAGATGGAAGAGAGAAAGAACAATGAAGGAATAAGACCATAAGACAGAGGAGTGGAAGCAAGGCCATTCAGCCCATCGAGTCCCTCCGCCATTTAATCGTGGCTGATGGGCATTTCAATTCCATTTATCTGATCTCTCCCCGTAGCCCTTAAATTTGTGATCTCATAAGGAATTATCAATCTCTGCCTTGAAGACACCCAATGTCCTGGCTTCCACTGTGCTCCACGGCAATGAATTCCACAGGCCCACCACTCTCTGGCTGAAGAAATGTCTGCTCATTTCCATTCTAAATTGACCCCTCTAATTTTAAGGCTGTGCCCATGGCTCCTTGTCTCCCCACCTAACAGAAACAACTTCCCAGCGTCCACCCTTTTTAAGCCATGCATTATCTTCTAAGTTTCTATTAGATCTCCCCTCACCCTTCTAAACTCTAATGAATACAATCCCAGGATCCTCAGCCGTTCATCATATTGTTTGACCTACCATTCCAGGGATCATCTGTGTGAATCTCTGCTGGACACACTCCAGTGCCACTATGTCCTTCCTGAGGTGTGGGGCCCAAAACTGGACACAGTATTCTAAATGGGACCTAATTAGAGCTTTATAAAGTCTCAGAAGCATGTCCCTACTTTTATATTCCAACCCTCTAGAGATAAATGACAACGTTATATTTATTTTCTTAATCACGGACTCAATCTGCAAATCAACCTCAGCCTCTTCCCTCAGAATTCTAGAATGTAGCCCATCAGGGCCAGGAGATTTATTGATCTTTTTAGACCTTTTAGCTTTTCGAGCACTTTCTCTTTTGTAATGGCTACCGTACTCAACTCTGCCCCCTGATTCTTCTTAATTGTTGGGAGACTACTCACGTCTTCCACTGTGAAGACTGACACAAAGTACTTATTAAGTTCTTCAGCTATTTCCTAATCTCCCAGCACTAACCTTACAGTATCAATTTGGAGTGGCCCAATTTCTATTTTTGCCTCTCATTTGTTTCTTATGTATTAAAATAAACTTTTACTATCATTTCTAATATGACTGGCTAGCTGACCTTCATACTTGATCCTCTCCTTCCTTATTTCTCTCTTTATTATCCTCTGTTTGTTTTTGTAGTCTTCCCAATCTTCTGATTTCCCAGTGCTCTTGGCCACTTTATAGGCTCTTTTTTTTTTGATACATTTCCTGACTTCTTTTGTCAGCCATGGCTGTCTAATCCCTCCCTGGATAATCTATCTTTTCGTTGGGATGAACCTCTGTATTGTGTCCTCAGTTCGACCCAGAAACTCCTGCCATTGTTGCTCTACTGTCTTCCTCACTGGGCTCTGCTTCCAGTCGATTTTCGTCAGTTCCTCTCTCATGCCCCTGTAATTACCTTTATTTACATCCAATTTTGCCTTTTCTCTTTCAAACTGCAGACTGAACTCTACTGTATTATGATCGCTGCCTCCTAAGTGTTCCTAGATGAGATGAGGGGAAATTTCTTCACGCAAAGAATAGTGAACCTCGGGAATTCTCTGCAACTGGTCAAGGCCAAAACATTAAATGTTTTCAAGAAAGTGTTAAATATAGTTTTCAGGGCTAAAGGATTCAAAGTGTTTTGGGGAAAAAGCAGGAACTGGGCAATGAGTTGGATGATCAGCCATGATTGCATTGAATGGTGAGCATGCTTGAAGGGCTGAATGGCCTACCCCGCCCCAATCTCGATGTTCCCATGGCATTCACAGTTGGGATTTTGGAGAGGTTGAGAGGAAAAGATAAAAAGCTGGAAACTTGAAGTCCAAGTTTTCAATCAAGTTTTGAATCACCTCTCCAAATCTTACTGTCTTGACATCCATTTCTCTGTGAGGAATACTTTGGGATTTTTCAATAATAATGTCAACAATAGCAACAACAGTTACTTGAATTTATTTGCAACTATAATGTCCCTAGGTACTTCCCTGAAGTGTTGTCGGATGCAGCTCAAAAGAAGGAAAAAGATATTAGAAGTGAGCAAGTAAAAAACGCTGATCCATGTTTTAAAGATGGGACTTTATAATATGGGACCTAGACAGCCAAAGGTTTGACCACCAATAGTGAAACAAAGGGAATCTGTAGTCCCCAAGAGGACCAAGTTGGAGGAATAAAGTCATCTTTGAGGTTTCTAGGATTGGAGGAGATGTTCTATTGGATGAGGCCATGGAAAGCTGTAAACAACATGAAGATAAAAATTTTACATTTGGCATTGGTGAATCAAGAGATGTCCGAGGCAGGTTTTTCCACATAAAGGGTAGTGAGTGGCTGGAATGTGCTACCAGAGGTGGTGGTGGAAGCAGACACAATACCAGCATTCAAGAAGCACCTGGGCGAATATATGAATAGGAAGGGAATAGAGGGATCTGAATCCTGTAAATTAACACAGTTTTTAAAATGGAAGGCAAAATGTGTCACCCACAGGCTTGGAGGTCTGAAAGGCCTTTTCCTGTGCTGTATTGTTCTTTGTTCAATCATGGGGATGCTGGGTGAGGTCGTTGTTTTGGGTTATGACATTGGGTTAAGGGATCTGGATGAGCTAATGATGGGGGAGGATGGCCAGCAGGTCATTGAAATTATTGAGTTTGTTTGTGACAAAGGCTGAGTGAGATTCCAGCAGAAGATAGACTGGGGCAGGAATAGAGTCAGTTTACAAAGGAGGTGGACGTTGGTATTAGTGAGATTATGAGTTTGGAAGCTCAGATTGCCATTAAGGTTACAAAATGTCTGATCTAGCTGGATTCACAGTTTCGAGAACAAATATTACTGGTGCTTAACATGCAAATAAAATATAATAAATGAACAAACTTCTAGCTCAGAGATATTGACACTACCCATTGCACTATAACAACTTTTATTTTGTTTCCACAGCAAAGTTCTTCACTTCGCTCTGGTTTCCTTTTTCCTTTGGTACTTTATCCCATCCTGCTTTGTCCCATGTCAACATTTCCAATTTCTCATTTAGTAATGTCCTCTCCTCCACTGACTCAAGTGCCCAGAACTCCCTTCTTTCCTGGAACTCTGTCTGCTTTGCACCACCTAATGCTCCGTTCCCTCTACTCCTGTCCTCTCAATTTTCTTACTCGACCCCTTCCTTATTCTCTTTTCCATGAGCAATCTTATTTGTTTCCCATCTCACCCTCCCTAACCCATCCCTTCTGGCTAGCAAAGTACTTGCAACTCAGATGCCAACCATTTGGCCCAACAACACTGTCACAAGTCTACACTTCCTTCTACCTTTCTTCACCTGACCACATTGACATATTCTTCAAATCTTTTCCTTCCTGCACTTACGTAGCTTCTCATTAAATACACTTCTGCTGTTTGCTATGACTACTCTTTGATTCATTCTCATGACTCTCTGATAGAGATGTTTCTCGTGAATTCCCAATGGATCAGTCACCTATCATACTTATTTTGGTGAAAAATTCTTTTTGTCTACGTTATCAAATCCTTTTATAATCTTGAAGCCCTCTACTGAGATCATCCCTTGGTTGAATCTCAAAGTAGCTGAAGATTCCAGGACAATGAGGCACGGTGAGGTTAGCCCCTGGCCTCAGTTCCCTACCCCATCATCACTGGGAGCTCATTCTTCGTCTGACACATGTAAAAGATTAGATTCCCTACAGTATGGAAACAGGCCCTTTGGCCCAACAAGTCCATACCAACCCTCGAAAGATTAACCCACCCAGACCCCTACCCAATATTTACCTCTGATTAATGCATATAACACTATGGGCAATATAGCATGGCCAATTCACCTGGCCTGTACATCTTTGGATTGTGGGAGGAAACCGGAGCACCCGGAGGAAATCCACGCAGACATCGGGAGAACATGCAAACTCCACACAGACAGTTGCCCAAGGTGGGAATCAAACCCGGGTCCCTGGCACTGTGAGGCAATAGTGCTAACCACTGAGCCACTGTGCCACCCTGGCAACGGTGATGGCTGTCCCTGTGTCAATGACATTCCCTGGACCACAGATGATGACAGCTTGAGATACATAATAAAAGTTGAGGAGTGTGGTTCCGGATAAGCACAACCTGTCAGGCTGCATCCGAGGAGCAGGAAAATTGATGTTTCAAGCATAATCTCTTCATCAGGAATGAAGCTTGTGGCCCAAGGGGGCTGAGAGATAAATAGGAGGGGGGTGGGGCTGGGGAGAAAGTATCTGAGAATGCGATAGGTAGATGAAGTTGGGGGTGAAGGTGCTAGGTTGGAGAGGAGGGTGGAGCGGATAAGTAGGAAAGCAGATTGACAGGTAGGACGGGTCATGAGGATGGTAGCAAGTTGGAAAGTTGGATCTGGGATAAGGTGGGGGGGAGGGGAAATGAGGAAACTGGTGAGATCCACATTGATCCCGTGTGGCTGGAAGGTCCCAAGGTGGAAGATGAGGCGTTCTTCCTCCAGGTGTCAGGTGGTTAGGGTTTGACGTGGAGGAGGCCCAGGACTTGCATGTCTTTGGCGGAGTGGGGGTGTAGTTAAAGTATTCAGCTATGTGTTTCATGCGTGTGTCCTGGAGATGTACTCTGAAACGTTCCATGAAACAACCTGACCACCCCATGATACCCTGATCTCCAGCATCTGCAGTCCTCACTTTCTCCTATATGTAGTAAAAGGCCTGTTCACAGTACATCCTGCCCACCCCCATTACCTGCTATCCAACAGTGACCTGTTGTGGTCTCGAGCAAGGCTTTCAGTGGAACATTGCCTCCAATCATCAGGGTGCTTCTGCCCCTTTAATATTCCATAGCTACTTTCATATTCCATCGGATTCGCTTCTGCCAGGAATATTAAAGGGGTTCCCAAATTTTCTGATAAACCCCATCTTGTAGAAATGTGTTAGAGTTGAGGTGAACTTAGAGGTCTTTGCAAATATCCAATCCATACCTAGCCTCACCCCATGAAGAAGAAACAAAAGCAGAAACTGCTGGCAAATCTCAGCAGGAGATTGGGGCAGCATGGTAGCTCAGTGGTTAGCACTGCTGCCTCACAGTGCCAGAGACCTGGGTTCAATTCCAGCTTCAGTCAACTGTCTGTATGTAGTGTGTACATTCTCACTCTGTCTCCGTGGGTTTCCTCCGGCTGCTTTGGTTTCCTCCCCTAATCCAAAGGGGCCATGCTAAATTGCTCATAGTGTTGAGGGATGTGTAGGTTAGGTGTATTAGTCAGCAGTAAATGTAGAGCAATAGAGTCTGGGTGGGTTTCTCTTCGGAGGGTCGGTGTAGACTTGTTGGGCCAAGGGCCTGCTTTCACACTGTAGGGATTTTATATATAATAGGACTGGCAGCATCTGTGGAGAGAAATCACAGTTAACATTTTGGGTCCAGTGATACTTCTCCAGCATCTTTCTTTGCTGGACCAAAGCATTAACTCTGATTTCTCTCTATGGATGCTGCCAGACCTGCTGAGATTTGCCAGCAACTTCTGTTTTTACTTCAGGTTTCCAGCATCCACAGTTCATAGAGGCGAACCCTGCAGCAGATGTCCAGACCTGTTGTATATTGTGTATTGTCAATAAGGATCGAAGGAACTAATTAGCCAGGAACCACTTGTGGCTTTTTAAAAAATTCTCTTATGGGATGTGGGTGACACTGGCTGGGCCAGCATTTATTGTCCGTCCCTAGTTGCCCTTGAGAAGGTGGTGTTGAACTGCCATCTTGAACCGCTGCAGTCCAGGTTGACCCACAATGCCTCTAGGGAGGGAATTCCAGAACTTTGACCCAGCAGCAATGAAGGAATGGTGATGTATTTCCAAGTCAGAATAGTGAGTGGCTTGGGGGGATCTTGCAGGTGGTGGTGTTTGTATTCATTTGCTGCCCTTGTCCTTCTACATGGAAGTAGTCGTGGGTTTGGAAAGCACAGTCTAAGGATTTTTGCAGTGCATCTTGTATATAGTATGCACTGCTGCTACAGAGAATTGGTGGTGGAGGGAATGGTTGCTTGTGGATGTGCTGCCAATCAAGTGGGCTACGTTGTCCTGGATGGTGTCAAGCTTCTTATTGTTGGAGCTGCTCCATCCAGCCAAGTGGGAAGTATTCCATCACACCCCTGACTTGTGCCTTGTAAATGATGGACAGGCTCTGGGAATTTTGGACGTGAATAACTTCCCAGAGTATTCTGAGCCCTTGACTTGCTCTTGTAGCCACTGTGTTATTGTGGTGAGTCCATTTGAGTTTCTGGTCAATGGTAATCCCCAGGATGTATGGCATTGTATGTGTAAATGTTTCAGTGGGCAACATTCACAGCCACATTGAAGAGTGACTGACTGTGTCATATGACATTGACCTAAGCAGTTGTCATTCAGCATGGGAAGTTTTTACTAAATGTATAAAATTCCAGTAGGACTAGATAGTAAACAAAGGAAGGATGTTCCTCATGACCCGAGGGCCCCAAACCAGGGGTCACAGTGTAAAAATGTGAGATAGACCATTTAGAACTAAGATGAGGATAAATTTCTTCACCCAAAACGTTATGAGACTGTGGAATTCTTATACCTGCCACTAAGAGCGATTGAGACCAAACGTTGAATACTTCCAGGATGGAGTTAGATATAGTTCTTGGGACTCAAAGGATCAAGGGGTATGGAGAAAAAGGGGCAACAGTGTACTGATTTGAATGATGGGCCTAGATTGTATTGGATGGTGGAACAGGCTCGAAGGACTGAATTGCCTACTCCTGTTCTTTTTTCCTATGTTTCTAAGAGCTGTAACCTTTACAAGCCTAAAATGTCATTATTTCAAACATCCAACAACCAAATGATAGCCAAAAAAACACCAGCCAAATAATGAAGCACGTCCTTGAGTATTTAAGGCAGAGCTTCCACTGTCAAGCAAACGGATTGAAAGATGTTGTTTAAGAAAACTTGGACGTTCTCCATAAATGAACAAAATAAATCCCAGTCACTCGGCAGCGACCAGGAAAACAGATGTTCCAGGGTTGTGGGCTGCAATATCTTTCACCTCAGGGATGTTTGTTTTAAACTTTCATCAAGGCAGATAGGCTAATTCGATGTCTTTTAAGAAACTTTGCTGCAACAAATTAAAGCAATTTCAGAACCATTCTCAACTCAGCTTAAAAGTGGTCTCAAATTGGACATTATCTTGTGTTTATTAAAGAATCTCACTTTGTCAGCATTATGCTGGCTAAATAATAAATGAAAAAGAGACACTGGATAATTGATTCATAATATAATCATTAGGGAAATACTTCATGATATTCATGAGTATTAGTGAGTAACTGGAACGTATCAAGATTTCTTGTGACTGTTTTAATAGCAACAAGACATGATGGGATACCTAAAGCCCAATCTGCCAAATTTCCTTAAAACTTTAATTACTCTTATTTTAATTCTTTAGCTCCTTTATTCTCTCACTTTGTTCCTTCTAGTGCTCTGTTCTTTCTCTTCCTTCTCAGTTCCCTTCCCCCTTCTTTCCTTTCTGCTTCTATATCTCCTTCCTTCCTTTCTAAATCTCTCCCACTTTCCTCTTGCCTTTCCTGGTGTCTCTGTTTTCCTGACTCACCCTGCTCTTTGTTAATCCAGCTCTGATTAATTCACCGTATCTAAACACATGCACACAGCAAGTTTGAAGAAGACTGTGTGTTTCACTCAGATGAAAGTTCCTACCTTAGTGTATGTTTTCCTGTTTTTTCTTCATTCACCTAGACTTAGAAGGTTCCCATATCTCGTGACACAAGAGGCAGACATAGCAGATGCATATGTTTGCTCGTTCTTCCAGGAGCAGGTCACCGGTCTGTTACCAGAAGCTATATTTCAGGGATGTCACTCTGCAGGAGAAAGTGAGGACTGCAGATGCTAGAGATGAGAGTCAAAGAGTGTGATGCAGGAAAAGCACAGCCAGTCAGGCAGCATCCGAGGAGCAGAAGAGTCAACGTTTTGGGCATAAGCTCTTCATCAGGATTCATTCTGCATTAAGCATACCATGCCAGGAGACTCTCAAACTCTTACTGTCTGCCAAGCACATTGGAAGGATATAAAGGCTGATAATCAACCTTTTTTGTTGCATTGTGAATGCACGTTGTGTTCCCATCAAATACATGAGTGCAACTCAAACTTGAAACTCTAACCTCTGGTTCAGAGCCATTGTCGCTACCTACTGCACTAGGAGAATTTGCATCTTGTTTCATCACTTCCCTTCAGCTTTCCCTTTCCTTTCGTCCCTCGCCCCAACACGCTTTGTCTCAGGTCAATTTTTCCAACCACCCATTTAGTACAGTCTTCCCCTCCACTTACCCAATTTCCCAGGTCCTCATTTTTTGTTCTCATTTGGCCTACTTTTGCTGTTATGTAGAAAAAGACAATGTGGTTGAGGAGAATACTGAGATAGAGGCTACTGGTCTAGATAGGATTGAGGTTCACAAAGAGGAGTTGTTAGCAATTCTAGAAAGTGTGAAAATAGATAAGTCCCCTGGGCCGGATGGGGTTTATCCTAAGGTTCTCTGGGAAGCCAGTGAGGAGATTGATGAGCCCTATCTTTTGATTTTATGTTGTCATTGTCTACAGGAATAGTACCAGAAGCCTGGAGGATCGCGAATGTTCCCTTGTTCAAGAAGGGGAATAGAGACAACTCGGGTAACGAGCGAGCCTTAATTCGGTTGTGGGTAAAGTGTTGGAAAGGATTATAGGAGATAGGATTTATAATCATCTAGAGAGGAATAAGTTGATTAGGGGTAGTCAACATGAGGAGAGGTCATGCCACACAAACCTTATTGAGTTCTTTGAGAAGGTGACCAAACAGGTAGATGAGGGTAAATCAGTTGATGTGGCGTATGTGGATTTCAATAAGGCATTTGATAAGGTTCCTGAAGGTATGCTATTGCACAAAATACAGAAGCATGGGATTGTGGGTGATTTAGCTGTCTGGATCATAAATTGGCTATCTGAAAGAAGACAGAGGGTGGTGGTTGATGGGTCTTATTCATCCTGGAGTTCAGTTACGAGTGGGGTATCACAAGGATCTGTTTCGAGTCCTCTGCTGTTTGTCATTTTTATAAATGACCTGGATGAGGGTATAGAAGGATGAGTTAGTAAATTTGCGGATGAGACTAACGTCGGTAGAGTTGTGGATATGCTGAAAGATGTTGCAGGTTACAGAGAGACATAGATAAGCTGCAGAGCTGGGCTGAGAGGTGGCAAATGGAGTTTAATGTGGAAAAGTGTGAGGCGACTCACTTTGGAAGGAGTAACAGGAATGCAGAGTACTGGGCTAATGGTGAGATTCTTGGTAGTATAGATGAGCAGAGGGTATTCGATGTCCAGGTACATAGATCCTTGAAAGTTGTCACCCAGGTTGATAGGGTTATTAAGGAGACATACGATGTGTTAGCTTTTATTGGTAGAAGGATTGGATTTGGAACCATGAGGTCATGCTGCAGCTGGACAAAACTCTGGTGCTGCTGCACTTGGAGTATTGTGTACAGTTCTGGTCACCGCATTATAGGAAGGATGTGGAAGCTTTGGAAAGGGTTCAGAGGAGATTTACCAGGATGTTGCCTGGTATGGAGGGAGGGTCTTATGAGGAAAGGCTGAGGGACATGAGGCTGTTTTTGTTAGAGAGAAGGTTGACGGGTGACTTAATAGAGACATGTAAGATAATCAGAGGGTTAGATAGGTTGGACAGTGAGAGCCTTTTTCCTTGGATGGTGATGGCTAGCACGAGGGGATATAACTTAAATTGAGGGGTGATAGATATAGGACAGATGTCAGAGGTAGTTTCTTTAATCGGAGAGTAGTAGGGGCATGGAACGCACTGCCTGCAACAGTAGTAGACTCACCAACTTTCAGGACATTTAAATGGTTATTGGATAGACATATGGACGAGAACTTAATGGTGTAGGTTAGATGGGCTTCAGATTGATTTCACAGGTCGGCGCAACATCGAGGGTCGAAGGGCCCGTACTGCGCTGTAATGTTCTATGTTCTATGCTACTTGGCAAGAGGTAGGCAACAATACTGTCTACTGTAGAGACCAAAGATAGATGATTCAACTAAGCATTAGTAATATTGATAGCACTGCATTAGCCAAACTAAAAATGTCTGGTAGAAGAGGATAATTGAAGAAATATTACTGAATGCATCTGATATACTTACAGGAAATTCATATATTTATAAGTTGTTTAATATTTTATGAGCAGATCTGCACAGAATTGTACAAGGTGAGTTAGAGGATATATTGACAAATTGGACAAAGACATTGTGGCATTAAGCTTTTGCAAGCAATCAAGGAAAATCTTCCATCTTCCCAGGCAATTGTAGATCAGTCTTTTGAGCTGTGCCCACATCCCAGGAGTAACTGAAGGAACTTCAAGTGTTTTGGAGTCGTTTCATTAACACTGTAGAACACAAAGGAAGGGCACTTCTAAGTTTAACAGCCTCATGGTTAATAGGACAGGAGGTATTTGGGAGGATTATACCTCATTGTGTGGGATCTTTAATCAGGATCCATGTTTTCAGAGTTCTGATTTGCAACACACTACTGAGTGTAGACATTGTGAAGCCCTTGCTAAGCTTGTGATTCTTCTCGTGAATAGAACCATATCATGTAGACCTCACTGTCTATTTACATTAACCTTCCCCAGTCCATGGCTGTAAGCTGGAATTAATGTAAGATGAAGATTCAAATTGGCTATGTCTCAGCTGAGGGTCAGAACAGTCTCAAGAGCTGAATGAGTTCCTTCCATTGCTGTAAAAGAGAATTACCTTCCAGCAGCTTATCTGGCACTGAATGAAGGATCTTTCCCAATGGAGTAAAGCAAGGCAGTTTTCTCTAATATTAAAGCCAGAATTTAATGCCCCCACATCAAGGCAGATTTGTTGTTGGGGAATGCATTCAATTTGGACAAGCGGGTGATGCTTGAGGACCGCTTTCCTCCAAGTTATGTCCAGGATAGGAAGGCCCAGTTAAAGCCTGCTTCAGGCACTCATTCCACCATAAGCAGAGGGGGAGAGGCTGCACTGTGCAAGAAGCCTGAAAAGCAAATCCTTCAGTGGGGCTGGCTGCCCTTACTTTCATTCCATGTTTGAGGGACGCGGAGTCAAGAAGGCAGAGCTACTGAAAACCAGCCCCTGCCCTCGGTGCTAACTCCGCCTCCCTGTGTCTCATGTGACCCAACGTCCCATTATCACTCACCTGGGAATCTTTGTGATTGTAGGCCTCGGGTGGGTATATTACCAGCAGCAGCCCAATGCCTCCGATTACCCAACGAATCTTGGCAGTGGTTTGGAGAGAGTATGATTTCTGCATCTATGGTCCTTATGCCCCACTGCTGTCCAGCTACCTGCCTGAATAGCAGTAATGCTGTGAGCTTTCATAAATGTAGGTGCAGTGGACTTCTTTTCGGTCACACCCCTATCGGCTACATTAAACTGTGGTATTCAGAGGTACAAGTTCTTCTTTCAAGAAGATTCAGTCATTTTTATGATGCCCAAAAGCCCATTAGCCTTTCTGCAGGCTGAAATAAATCTGTTAATCTGCTTTGTTTATGATAAAGTTTAAAATCACACAACACCAGGTTATAGTCCAATGGATTTATTAGCTTTCAGAGCGCTGCTCCTTCAGGTAACTAGTGGGGCAGGATCATCCCAGTCCACCCCCAGAACCTCCACATCATTGTTGATGATAAACCTTACCAAAACAGGTTTTCTACCTCAGGGGATGAATCCAGGATTATATAGTGTGGAAGCAGGCTATTCAGCCCATTGAGTCCACATTAGTCCTTGAACAAACATCCCACCCGGACCCACCTTCTAACATTGCATTTTCCATGGGTAATCCACCTACTTTGGACTGTAGGAGGAACCCATATCGAAAAGGGGAGAATGTGCAAACTCCACACGGACAGTTGCCCAGAAATGGAATCGTGCTCAGGTCCCTGGCACTGTGAGGCAGCAGTGCTAACCACTGAGCCACCATGCTGTCCCACTTGGACAGGCTGTATAATTATTTTATTGCCAGTTCCTCATTGTCCTTGAGAAGGTGTTGGTGAGTTGCCTTTTTGAACAACTGCTCTCATTAGACACCCACAGTGTTGTTAGGGAACTCATTCCAGGATTTTGACCCAGCGACAGTGAAGAAACACTCCGTATAATTCCAAGTCAGGATGGTATTGCACTTGGAAGGGGACTTGCAGTTAGTTTCCATACATCTGTTAACCTTGTTCTGTGAGACGGTGGAGGTGGCTGGTTTGAGTAGTGCTGTCAGAGGAGCTTTTTGAAATTGTAACAGTGCATTTTATGTATTGTACACCCTGCTGCCACTGTCCACCTTGTGAATTTTGAAGAGAGTGGCAGGGTGTGAATAAACATGTTTATACATGAACTATGTAACAACAGGAATCCCATGGAGGGACATAGAGTCATAGAGTCATAGTGATGCACAGCATGGAAACAGACCCTTCGGTCCAACCTGTCTATGCCGACCAGGTATCCCAACCCAATCTAGTCCCACCTGCCAGCACCCGGCCCATATCCCTCCAAACCCTTCCTATTCATGTACCCATCCAAATGCCTCTTAAATGTTGCAGTTGTACCAGCCTCCACCACATCCTCTGGCAGCTCATTCCATACATGTACCACCCTCTGCATGAAAAAGTTGCCCCTTAGGTCTCTTATATCTTTCCCCTCTCACCCTAAACCTGTGCCCTCTCGTTCTGGACTCCCCGATCCCAGGGAAAAGACTTTGCCTATTTATCCTATCTATGTCCCTCATAATCTTGTAAGGTCACCCCTCAGCCTCCGATGCGCCAGGAAAAACAGCCCCAGCCTGTTCAGCCTCTCCGTGTAGCTCAAATCCTCCAACCCTGGCAACATCCTTGTAAATCTTTTCTGAAGCCTTTCAAGTTTCACAACATCTTTTTGATAATTAGGAGACCAAGATTGCAAACAATATTCCAACAGTGGCCTAACCAATGTCCTGTACAGCCGCAACATGACCTCCCAATTCCTGTACTCAATACTCTGACCAATAAAGGAAAGCATATCAAAAGCATTCTTCACTATCCTATCTACCTGTGACTCCACTTTTAAGTTAAATTTCAAATATCAGAATTCCATGAACCTGCACTCCAAGGTCTCTCTGTTCAGCAACACTCCCTCGGACATTACCATTAAGTATGGAAGTCCTGTTATGATTTGCTTTCCCAAAATGCAGCACCTCACATTTATCTGAATTCAACTCCATCTGCCACTTCTCAGCCAATTAGTCGAACTGGTCAAGATCCTGTTCTAATCTGTGGTAACTCTCTTCGCTGTCCACTACACCTCCAATGAAATGATAAAAGGTAGAGGACCTAGCACCGATCCTTGTAGCACCCAACTGGTCACGGGACTCCAGTCTGAAAAACAACCGTCCAGCACCACCCTCTGTCATCTCACTTTGATCTAGTAATATACCGTTAATTTTTGGAAGTTTAATTTGCTTTAATGACTTGCGTGGGTTTTCGGGAAATTTAATAACATGACACGAGCTGAAAATCGCTTGCTGCAATTTAAACAAATATGCAGTCAGTCTTATGATAAAAGGCAGAAAAAGAAAATATTACCTGCGTTTCTTTCTGCACATATTCTCCTCCACAAGCTGAATCTTTGCCACATTTTCCCTTATTTTTGTGCGATTTCCCTGGGACAGAAATTCACTCAATCTATAAACATGGGTCCTGCTAAATACTACTTTAATTCAGATTAAAATAACTGAGTATCCTTTCTCCCAACCTGCTATAGTTCCCTGGCTTGTCTTTACCGCTTTTCTTAAACAGTGGCATCACTGTTTGCCAACCTCTCGTCCTCCGGCACCTCACCTGTGACTATCGATGATACAAATATCTCAGCAAGAGGCCCAGCAATCACTTCATGATTGAGTTGGATGATAGAACTCCAGTTTCTCTGTGATGGCTGGTGTTACCAGTTGTCAATGTATGTGCAGTGACTTTGAGAACATTACTGATGGCACAGTAAGAAACCTGAGACTGTTTTGTATTTTTGTAACATTAAGCCCGTGGAGTTTGTGATAGAACATTGATATGGAGCAGTTGGTGGAAATGGCCTCTTAATCCAAGATAAATTCTATAGAAGTCTCGGTCCAAACATTGGTTCTGTAGTAAGGTCTATTTGTGGTTCTGCTATAGAATTTCTCCCGATGGAGTCGACATTGTCCTGGATTGCCTGTGTGGTGAAAATACTGGGAAGGGTCTTGGGCTCTTGAAACCACTTGGAACATACATCCTGTACGGTAAGTAGTGTACTGGTTCACACCGAGTGAGTACCTCAGTCTGAGCATATTTGAGAAGCACGTATTTAAATAATAAATGGATTGTGTTGTTGCATTAATGTGAAAGAATATTCGTGTCTTGCAAGCATTACAACCATGTATTCACCAAATTCCAGGCTCATCAAATATGGTTACCGGAGAAACAAAAAGCTTCTTCAGCTTTGCCAAATCAGTAAGTATTAAAAAAAATTAATAATTAAGTAGTAAGTTGAGTATTAGCTTGCTGTGCAGAATGCGTATATGTCTGTGTTATGTGTGCAGTTATGTTATTTTTGGTAGCAGGGCAAGAAATTTCTAGCTCATCCCTTTGATATTTTGTAACTCCGCTATGTTCTGATCCATAACATTTAGCTTCCACCAGATAATTCACTCGAGCCAATCGCTGTTGCCCACACCAAAAGATCTAAAGAAGCTTAAACAATTTAATCTCTTAAACTACTGGAAGATATTAGGGATCTCCATTTTCCCTGATGACTGGTGTTCATCAGTTATCAATATGCACTCCGTGACCGTGAAAACATTATTAACGGCACAGTAAAAAAAATTGAGGCTTTGAGAATGTTTTGTACTTCTGTGACATTAAGCTAAACAGCAATAATAAACACAATTCCAAATTTATTTACGAATAAAATATTTTACTTGTACTCTCTGCATTCTGAAGATTACACAGACTTTTACAGCACAGAAACACTTGACACAACAGGTTTACTTTTTGTACATTTGTTCGTAGTAGGCAGAGGATAGACAGCATTCAACTAACCCTTCCTTGCCAAACCCAATCTACTTTTAGATGTGATTTCATGATTGGGCAACACTTGCTGAATAATCCTCAATTCCACCATAGATAGCAAATTAAGATAACACAGGTCGTAACACATTTACACTTGCTTCAGATACCATGCGTCCCTATGCAGGGACTTGCTCTTTATGACCAACGGAATGTATTCAAGCATTGTATCCTTTCTAATTTACCTGTGAGCTTGGGAGATCCGATAGTATCTCTTTGCTTTCTGCAAACAGAATCAACTTTACGATGACTAAGCACCCTTTTCTCAGTCATATAAATTGCTGTGATTATTTGAAATTTAGTATCCTTGGATGTTTTCTGATGTGTGCAAGATAAAAGGTAGGACAGAAGGAGGCCATTCAGCCTCTGTGCTGGATCTCCAGATAAGAAATGCACTTAGTTCCATCCCTCCACCTTCTCCCATTTTAGCTAATGTTCATGTCTGTACTATCAAGAGACTACTTATTTCTACATGTCCACTGGTTGCCACCTAATGTGCACTCTCCTGGGGAGGCAGGCCAGTGGTTGGTAATATGAGGCTGTGCAGATATAATTCAATCTCCATTTTGAAGCAATGTATCCTGTCATGTTTTCATATATTTACACGATTTTAGTTTACCACCTACAGTTAAGTTAAAGCCAGAACTAATTTGTGAAGGAAGGAAGAAGAACAAAGAGTTTTCATGATAAATTGGAAGAAAAAATGACACAAAAAGTGAAAATGTGACAACAGGAAATTACGTTTTGTCTACAGGAAGTGAATGTGAACATACTTTATTTACTATATTAAGTTGCAATCCCTGGCTAATCACCTAGTTGAGGCAAATGACTTAGATACTTTGAAGCGAATGATACATAGATAGATAGATAGACAGACAGACAGAAAGACCAAAGGTCGGACAGATGGATGGATGTTACAAAGAAAGGAATACAGATCATGCTGATGGGGTGACATGAATTAGGAGAAGGAGAGGCTTGTGTGGGGCATAAATACCAGCATGGAGCTGTCAGGCTGAATGGCTATGTCCTCATTGTATCTTGACTCTTGAACATAAATGTTCAAAGCTAACTCTCTCACACACTGCATCTTGATGAACCCTTTATTTTGATGCCCTGTTCACTTAAAATTAATTTTCTAAGTGCTGAAGCCCACCTTCAAAATAGACACCTGCTTCCATTTTAAAAGTGCATTTGCTTCTTCTTTTATTTAGCCCAATAAGCTAGATTCATTAAACCATAGCCCATGTTGTACCTGTAAGCTAGTTTATAAAAACCCTGTTGTGCTTGTAGCTCATTAGATCATAGTGTCATAGCGATGTTGTGCCTGTAATCATTGAACCATTGAATCTGTAATTCAAGGGATTAATGGAAGGATAGTCTCAAGACCAGTTTAATGAAAGTGAACGTTCTTTTTCCTTTTACAGTGGTGGCAAGTTGAGAAGGTGAACCCCATAAAACTCTATGAAGAGAACAAAGTCATTGCTGGATTTTCATTGCTTAACCTCCTCTTCAAACAAGGTCGTGGAGCCCAAGTGAAAGCAGTGATAGATAAGCTCATGTTGCTGTATAAGGAGAAGAAGATCAAACCTTTGGTGGATTCATTATGGGCTCTGGAGGAGGTAAGGAAGTCAAGTTGTATATACTGTGTGTTCGTGGATGAGCTGCAAGACAAGCTCTCTCAAATCATAGTAATTCGACTTGTGTTCAGTAGCAATGGGTCCACCCAGAGTATTCTGCTAATCAGTGCAATTTCCTTGAAATTTGCTGTGCCTGTGTGAAAGATAGCAAAATCTTTAACACATGTCTTCTTGAAAGGTATGAACAATGGAAATCAAATCTGTTTGTGGAATTAGCTATTATATAGACCATAATAATGAGGAAGCCAAGTCTCCATTGATCTCACCTGCAACAATTCCTTAAATGAAATTCTTTGGCACATTAATTTGTAGAGAAACTGCATACCAATGAGAGAAGTCAGCAGTTCATGTAGTTTTTGTTATAATTTAAAGTCAGGTTGCTCATAACTAGTGGATGCAACACTTAGGAAAAATATTTTTCTTTTGTTATTAGCCCATTTTCAATTGTACTGTTAAAACTGTACCACGTCATGACTCTCATGAGGGCAAATAACTCAACATTGATTGCAGTGAGGAAGTTTGTGTTGGTTGGTGCTGTGCAATATTGTTGAACTCCAGGAAGCAGGTGCTTTTTGTGTTTCCCTCTGTCAAAGGCATAATGTTCTGTGGTTAACTTTGCATGTCAATCAATTAGATTACAGTATGGTTTTTGATTTATTTAATGTTCTTTGCTTTCTGTGCAAAGTTTTATAAAGATGTAAAAAAAAAATGCTTGGTTTGACATTACTTCATATTCAGGAGAAAGTGAGGACTGCAGGTGCTGGAGAATCAGTGTGGAAAAGGGTGGCGCTAGAAAAGCACAACAGGTCAGGCAGCATCCCAGGAGCAGGAGAATCGACGTTTTGGGCAAAAGCCCTCAATCATTCCTGATGAAGGGCTTATGCCTAAAACGTTCACTCTCCTTGTCCTGGGATGCTGCCTGACCTGCTGTGCTTTTCCAGCACTACCCTTTTCAATTACTTTATATTAACGATGATTTCTGTTGAACCCAGTGGAATTTGCTTGATGTTTCTCATTGTGGTCAGTACTGTGAAAGCGTCATGGGAGTTGCCCTCATTTAAATGTTACGTCTCCCTAAGCTCATTCTATCATAATGCACAAATCAAGGTTGCACTATATGTTATTCATCTCACCACAAGATAAGAAAATCAACTATTTTATTCAGGGTTCAGGGAATTTCAGACACTTAGCTGAGGTAAATGAATGAACATTTGCAAACTGGCTATGATGAGGTGAAATCCTATGCCCTCAATCTTGGTGGATTTGGTAATGGTGTGGGGGCATTTATTCGAGTGGGAGGATGGCAGTGACCGAGGGCTATTGAGGCTGAATCGTTAAGTATATCCAAAGCTGAGATAGACAGGTTTTTGGCCAGTAAACGAATCAAGGTCTATAGGGAAAAGACAGGAAAGTGGAGTAGAGGATTATCAAATCAGCCATGATCTTACTGAATGATGGGGCAGAGTGATTGGGCCGAATGGGCTACTTCAGTCCCTTCTTCTTGCCTTATATGTGGATAGCCTGTTCAGAAACCGAATGGCTTGCACGATACTTGCCTTGTCGATAGGTGGCACTGATTGTGCTGCCTCTATACTTTGGTGTCAGCAGTGATATCTTGAAGAGATCTCACTTGATCTCAAGGATCCATTTACATACTTTAGATTGGGAGTGAAGATCTGAGGCAGTTTGTGCTTCTAGTCAACGAGAGGATCATAGCACTGCCAGGAAAGTGTCCACGCATGGAGGACATTCTTATTGTGGTTACAAACCAGTTGAATGTACAGGGAGTGGAAACTCTTCCTATTGTTAGATCTCATTGACCAGTTGCTGAGAACCTTGATGACCACATGGACGACCAGCAACTGAGACCTGCCCAATGATGGAAGCAAACCTATCGCCCCCAATTGTTCAGGGGCAATGTCTATCGTTAAACAAATATGCTGTCCAGCTCTAGCAATGACAATATCAATGCCCAGTGAAATGCAGTGGTGGAAGATGTGTCTAATCCCACAGATGATTCTCAGTAGAATCCAGAAGTGAATAAGTTAATGGTCACATTTACGTTGACAGCTGCTGTCCTGGGAATATCGACCAGTTTGAGCTCTTTGAGAATAAGGGCTCAGATCTCTATAGCTATCTGATTGGAGAACTACAGTCTCCTGGGGCCCTAGTTTTCAGACATTCCCAGGTTGCTCCCTCTTCGATATTTGATCCTCAGCGAAGGGTTCAGAATCAGTTACTTTCCTGTCCCTCTTTCCTCACTCATGATATACCGGACTTGAAACGTTAACCCTGTTTCTCTCTTCAAAGATGCTATCAAACCCACTGAATTTCTCTGACATTCTGTGTTTGCTCATTACTCTTTTGCCCTCTGTCTGTGTTGCCAGCTAATGCCTACTCTATTCAAAGCCTATGTGCAGAGTGCCCACTCCCCTTGCCACCTTTGTGATGCCAAAGAACCAGTTCTCTCTCTGTTTTGTTTGATGGGTCATGGCAATGCTAAGTGCAGCTTAGATTGGCCACCAATTGTGTATTTGTTTGCCTTTGGTGAGCTGGCCTCTGCTAGATGTGTTACCAGTCCAGTACCTTGAAAACCAGAAGTCCTAACCCAGTCGAAAGGAGTTTTCAAGCTGTCCTAATTGGCCATAATTTCTGTCCCACCCTTCCAATCACACTGGCAGTCATTGCTAGCTCCAAAATTGGCACTTTAAAATTTCAGGTCTTTTCCATTATCATCTCAGAGTCACAGAGTTTTTACTGCATGGAAAAAGAATGTTTTGCTTGTTGTGTTCATACTGATTATCTAACATTTATCCATTAGGATCCCATTTTCCTGCTTTTAACTGGTAGCCTTGCGCTATGGCATTTCAAGTGCTCAGCTAAATGCTTCTTAAAAACGTTGAGGGTTCCTGCTTCTGTCAATCTCTTAGGCAGCGAGTTCCAGATACCCACAACCCTCTGGGTCATAATGCAACAGGTATATTTAAAATCAGAAGCTTTCGGAGTGCTGCTGCTTCGTGAGGTCAGGTTGCCTTTGCCACTTCACCTGATGAAGGAGCAGCACTGCTAAAGTTTGTGATTTTAAATAAACCTGTTGCACTATAGCTTGGTGATGTGTGACTTCTAACAACACTGGCATCTCCACATCATCAGCTCTCGGGGTGAAAGACATTTTCCTCAAATTCCCTCTATATCCCGTGCTCCTTACCATCACACTATGCCCCTTGGTTGTTGTCCATTGTACTAAGGGGAAATGTTTCTCCCTACCTACCCTATTTATGCCCCTCATAACTTTCCACACCACAATCAACACGCATCACCTATCCCCTCAACAATCCCCACTCAGCCTTCTGTGTTCTATGGAGAAGAACCCCAGCTTATCAAGGTTCTTTTTATTGCTGAATCATTCCAGCCCAGTCATCTGCCCATCTAATTCACTGGAAAAGGGTAGGGAAAGGTTCGGCACGGTGGCACAGTGGTTAGCACTGCTGCCTCACAGCACCAGGGACCTGGGTTCAATTCCCAACTCTGGTAACTGTCTGTGTGGAGTTTACATTCTCCCTGTGTCTGTGTGGGTTTTCTCTGACTGCTCCCGTTTCCTCCCACAATCCAAGGATGTGCAGGTCAGGTGAATTGGCCATGTTAAATTGCCTGTAGTGTTAGGTGAAGGGGTAAATGTAGGGGAATGGGCCTAGGTGGGTTGCTCTTCGAAGGGTTGGTGTGGACTTGTTGGCTGAAGGGCCAGTTTCCACACTGTAAGTAATCTAACCGAATCTGCCCATGAGGATGGGATAGTTAACCAGGAAACCACCAGTGAGCTTCACTTCCTTAAAGTGTGTCTCAAGCTCAGACACTGTGGGGAATGAGTTAATAGGAGGACATAACCACAGAGTGGAAATCCAGTTAAAAGTAAGCAAGAATATTTAGAAATAAATGTACGCGAGCTCTGTTCTGAAGGATATAAAACAGGTCAGATTTACAAGCTTTTTTTCTAATTTTTCCTTCCTTAACAATGAATTGGCAACTCACTTTCCACTTTGCCTAATTTTCTTTATTATTTTAGATGATCCAAAGTGAATTTTTACCAATGTATCTCCCAAGGGTAGACGGTGTGGCATGGTGTCTCAGTGGTTAGCAATGCTGCCTCTCAGCACCAAGGACCTGGGCGACTGTGTGGAGTTTGCACATTTTCCTTGTGTCTGTGCAGGTTTCCTCTAGGTGCTCTAGTTTCCTCCCATGGTCCAAAGATGTGCAATTTTAGATGGACTGGATATGGGAAGTGCAGGGTTACAGGAATATGATAGTGGGAGTGGGTCACTTTTCAGAGAGTCAGTGTGGACTCAATGGTCTGTATCCACACTGCAGGGTTTCTAAGAAGTATCATTAAATTGGGCTTCCAGCAGACTACACTGATTTGCTGTTTTATGAAAAACATGTCTTTATTAATTCACGGGATGAGGGCATCACTGGCTAGGCGGCATTTATTGCCCATCTTAATTGAGTTCAGAGTCAACCACATTGCTGTGGGTTGGGAGTCACATGTAGGCCTGAACAGGTAAGGATGGTAGTTTCCTTCCATGAAGGACGTTAGGGAACCAGATGGGTTTTTCCAACAATGGATTCATGGTCATCGTTAGATTCTTAATTCCAGATATTTATTTAATTCAAATTCCATCATCTGCCATGGTAGGATTCAAACACAGGTCCCCAGAACATGAACTAGGTCTCTGAATTAGCAGTCCAGCAATAATACCATTAGGCTATTGCCTTCCCGATACAGAGTATAAAGCATGCCTCTGCTTCCTTAAGATGGCAGCTCTTGTGAAATCAAATGGTGGCTCGGTGGCTCAGTGGTTAGCATTGCTGCCTCACAGTGCCAGACACCTGGGTTCAGATTCCCGCCTCAGGCAGCTGGCTGTGTGGAGTTTGCACATTCTCCCTGTGTCTGCGTGGGTTTCCTCTGGGTGCTCCGGTTTCCTTCCACAGTCCAAAAATGTGCAGGTTAGGTGAATTGGCCGTGGTGTTAGGTGAAGGGGTAACTGTAGGGGAATGGGTCTGGGTGGGTTGCTCTTCGGAGGGTCAGTGTGGACTTGTTGGGCCGAAGGGCCTGTTTCCACACTGTAAGTAATCTAATCTAATCAAAGTTTTACTCCAGGTTGACATTAAAACCATAACAATTCCATTTTATCTGTAATACTTATTTATGTAGACTACTTTTGTTTATTTAGGTCATCACAGTTCACTGTTTCAATTCAGATTCAGTGCATTAAAGATATCGATCTGGATATGCAATCCCTGCACACCAAGATTTTTTTGTGTGATAATCATTCCATAAAATGACTGGTCCTCGGATTTAGGTACTAAAATCAAAAAAACTGCAGTAATTAATTCTCTTGATTGACCCAAGATCCTCTGGCATTGCCTGGAATAACCTAATCAGGGTCTGAACTGTAATTTTCACCGGAGTTCTGTGCAGGGAGAAACAGTCTTGCCTTTCCATCTCAGCCCAGACCTACACCGAGCGAGAACCTGAACCAGAGCAGGGTGTGTCATGGCTGGATGGATAATTTTTGATGCCATCGGCTTGGGTTTGGTTCCAGCACTGACTGACCTTGCCATAAAGTTTCTGCCTTCTCAACCTTGCCTCTTACCTGAGGTGTGGTGATGCTCAGGTTAAGCTCACCATGGGTTGCCCCTCTGTATGTGAGAGCAGAACTACAGTGAATATATTCCAGAATTAAGTAACTAAACAAAGTAATTTGGAAAACAAAACGGTATTTTTCGTGTGACCCTGGACCTTCCAGTATGTGGGGCATTTCTCCCTAACTAGTGGAGTAGAATTTCTGTTAGTGCAGTGTTTGTCTTCTGTCATGGTCAAAAGTCACATGACACCAGGTTATGGTCCAACAGATTTAATTCAAATTGCAAGCTTTTGAAGCGCTGCTCCTCCGACTATAACCTGGTGTTGTGTGACTTTTGACCTTGTCCGTCCCAGTCCGACACCAGCACCTCACATCTTCTGTCATGGACTGTGTCCCTGGGTTCCCTGTGCCAACCGCTTTCCTGCTTAATGAATTGGTTGCAGTTAACTGCTGCGTGTTGTTATTTGACAGTTTTAGTTGGAAAGTTGTCATCTTAAAAATGCCCCACCCAGTAAAAATTGGTCACTGCTATCTTCCCTGCCACTGGGGTCAGAAGGCTGTTTTCCTGTCAAATATTTAAAGTTCAAACTCAGTTATCTCCTTAGCATGGATATATGGAGAGGTCAAGTCTGTTTATTATGTTTAGCAGTCTGATGCTTAAAACTTTTAACTTATTGTGATAATTGATGGGGACCTTGTTTGTTGATCCTTGGTTTGGTTAAAAAAAGACTATATTTCTGCCAGATGTATTAGATCAGTTAACGTTTATAGCAGCCTGTTTCCCAAAGAGAGGATACGGAATAAGTGCTGTTTATATCAACCAAACATTGCTCCATAATTGGTGGTTGGTGCTATTTTAAGTGGGGCGGATGGACAAAACCCAAGTTAAATTGTTAGCTGTGCTTTGCCATCTGGTCAACAAAATGGAGCTCTCCCTACAAAAATATTTGCAATTGAACTTTGTGTTCAAACAAAAGTTAAACATTGAAGTTTACAGCAACTTGTGTTGTTGTGGACTTCTAATGGCACACTGGATTTTCAGCTGACTTTTCAACTTGGTCAGTTGAGTAGCCTGAGGATTTTCCAACTTTTTCTTCACACAAGTCAGAGTTAAACTATTGCCTGTTAAGGCCAAATATGTGAGAGTACCTCATTGGAGCTGGCCTTGTTTCATTTGTCAACCTTCAATTTGAATGGCCTCCCAAAATAGTCCCTTAATTTTACTGATGAAAAATATAAGTTGTATTCTGTCCAATCTGATAAGAACCAACTACAGCCTCTGTATTGTTCAGCTGAGAATGAGATTAGGTTCCATAATAAAGCAGAAGGTGCTGGAGGAAACCTAATGAGTTTGGCAGCATCTATGGAGAGAAACAGAGTTAATGTGTCAAGTACAAAGTCTCTCCTCCAGCACTGAAGCGAGCTGGAAAATGATGTTTTTTACGACATTGACAATGGGGGAGGAAGAGATGATGAAGGTGCCCAGAGCAAAAGACAAAGAGAGTTATAGTGGTAATGAAGGGATGGTATTGATGAAAAATAAGTGTGGGTGGTTGGTTTAAAGAAATACAAGTACTTCACCTGTTTGGGATCTTGGGCAGTGAGGAGGGGGGAGATAAAAGGGCAGCTGCTACACTTTCTGCAATTGCAAGGGAAGGTGCATGGGGAGGGAATGGTGAGGGAATGTTTGGAGTGATGGAGAAGTGGACCAGAAGGGAACAGATGTTGCAAAGTGCTGACAGCAGAAGGAAGGGCCTGATGTGTAGCAGTCTGCTGGAGATGGTAGAAATGGCAGAAGAAAAGAAGTACAAGTAAGCTGTGACTTCACCTTGGAAGTGCTTTGGGACTTCCTTTACATCTCCATCTCTTCTTTACCACCATCCGCATTCCTTTGAGTTTTGCTCTGAGCACCCTCTCCATCTAGTCCACTTGTTCTTCTTACCCACTTTCTTAACAGCATTAAAACCATAATTTCCCCGCTCCCTTCAGTTTCAAGGAAGAGTCTTTGATATGATTTGATTTGATTTATTATTGTGACACGTACCTAGGTACAGTGAAAAGTTTTGTTTAGCATGCAGTACAAGCAAAGCATATCATACGAAGATCATAGGGTGATAGAACAGAGCAAGGAATAGAAAGTTATTCTATTTAGTTATCTAAAGGCTGCAAAGAAGGTGCACAAAAAGCAAGATCAGCATTAAAAGAATGTTGTTAGTAATTTTAACTTCGAATTGAGGTTCAAAAGTACAGAATGATTGTAAGAAATGCGAGAATATGATCTGTTGTAAAGAGCTCGCAAAGAATTGCCCTGTGTCAGCACCATCTTGATCAAAAATCAGCCATTGGACTCGAAACATTAACTCTGTTTCTCTCTTCACAGATGCTGTCAGATCTGCTGAGTTTATGTAGTAACTCTGTTTTTATCCAGATTACCAGCATCTGCAGTCATTTTCTTTTAATGGATTCTATAATATTGGCTTGTATAAAAAGCACATTTTTCAGTCTCTCTTTCTTTCAAAAACAGATTTTGCCCTGGAATAATTTTAGGAATTTCCCAGGATAGTTGGGGGTAGGGGCAGCAATACAGGCCTATTGGGTGATTTTGATTGCTATAGTGGAAAAGTATGCCAATAATAATTCCTGGAGCTTCATTGAAAGAACGCCATATGGGATATGTTACATTCACATATGAAGGCAGATGAATGAATGATGATGATTTATTGTCATTTGTAATCGACAATGAATCTCAAGATGGGACCTCGACTTAAAATTTCATACAAAAACAGGTCTTCCAGTGCAGCACTCTTCCAGTAATACCCTGGCATGTCCGATTTAATTTTTGTGTTCAGTCTCTGGAGTGTGATGAAACATGTGGTCAAGAGCTGGCGATTGGCAATGTTTTCACCAAAGAAACTTTGCTGAAGCATCTCCCAATATAATTCCTGGCAAAGAGTTTTTACAATTAAGTTGTTGAGGAACATTATTACTTTAGTGTGAGTTGTTATAGTGGGTGGTAAAGAACATCTGGTTAGTCTAACGGCAGAGGCTCTTTGCAATACCATTGCCAATACCTTCTGGTGTATTCCAGCTGCAGTTTTCAAGTGAAGAGGATTGCAAGTAAATCTGAGGAAGAGTAACATGCCTCCCTAAAATGACAGAAATGCTGACTGATATGTTGCCAACACCTTGTGGTGGTGGTAGCGTCCCCTACCTCTGAACCAAGAGCCCAGGCTCCCATTCCACCCGCTGCAGAGGTGTGTAGAAGCAGCTCTGAACAGGTTGATTAGAAAATATGTTAGCTGTGCAACTATTTACTTGAAAGAAAGATAAAAGATGTGTTGCTTTGACGTTATTAACATTATTAACATTATTAACCTGTTGTACCTGTTATTAACGTTCTCCCTAAGTTTACAATTCGGGCAAACATCCCTCAGTATCACTTTATGTCTTCAGACACTTTATACTTTAAAAATGAAGTAATTATATTCTATAAAATTGTACACTTATAAAAAAAAAGGATGCTGTGTTTAATGGAATCATGAAGGTAAGCACTTTGTGTCATGTATCCATTATGACTTAGTTGGTAGCACTGTTGACTACATGTTTCATCACACCAGGAAATGAACCCAAAAAGTAAAGATGATACAATGTGTATTACAGGAAGAGTGCTGCACTGTTGGAAGAGCTCTTTTTTTGCATGAGATGTTAAATTGAGGTCCCATCTGCCTTCATATTCCGTAAATCACTATTTCAATGAAGATCAGGGGAGCTCTCTCTAACATACTGGATAGTACCTTTTCCACTTAATCAACATGGCAAAAGCAGATTATCTGGTCATTGTCATATTACTGGTTGTGGAAGCTTGCTGTGTCAAAATGGCTGGTGCATTGCCGACTTTGCAACAGTGACCACCCTAATGTTTGGTGCTCTTGAAAAGTGCAATACTTTTGCAAGTTGCTCTTACCTTTTCTCACTTTTTAATTCTGATGAAAATGTTGACCAAGTTGTCCCCAGCACATTTATTTCAAGGTACAGTCTCTTCCATGTCACTGACTGACCACAGCCGTAATCTTGATGGGAACATGGATAATGATCATAGAATTACACAATATCTGCAGAACAGGAGTTGCTAATTCAGCCCATTCAGCGGTGTTAACTCTTGAAAGAAGCACTTCATCTAGAACCACTCTCGTAGTAGGAGAAAGTGAGGACTGCAGATGCTGGAGAGTCGGAGTTGAAAAGTGTGGAAACGCAGGTCAGGCAGCATCTGAGGAGCAGGAGAATCGACATTTCGGTGTAAGCTCTTCATCGGGAATATGGAGGGGGAAGGGGGCTGAGAGATAAAAAGGCGGGGTGGGAGTAGGGCTGCAGGGAAGGTTGGTGGGAAGGCGATGAGTCAATGTAGGTGGGGGGTAATTGTGATAGGTCGGTGGGGAGGGTGAAGCGGATAGGTGGGAAGGAAGATGGACAGGTACAACAGGTCAAGAGAGTAGTGCCGAGTTGGAGGATTGGATCTGGACTGAGGTGGGGGAGGGGAGATTTGGAAACTGATGAAGTAGATGGTAATGCCGTGTGGTTGTAGAGTCCCAAGGTGGAAGATGAGGCGTTCTTCCTGCAGTTGGCAGGTGGCTTGGATTTGGCGCTGGAGGAGGCCCAGGACTTGTACTACACCATGGTTTACATTCATTTGAGTAAATGTTCTGAAACCTATGAAAAAGAGGTGGTAAGGGAAGCCATCTTCTACAGACTCAGGCTCTAGTTGCTTATGATCTGATGTCACTATAACATTATATTTTCCACAGAAGCTCGGCAGCTTATCTTAGAGTAATACCTGTGTTCCCCACACACCTACCTCCCATGGTCCTGCACATTCTCTTCATTTCAGATAATAATCAAATTTCCTCTTGAATGCTTAAATTGAACTGACTCCATGACAAGATCAGGAAGCTTATCCCAGATCCTAAACCCCACACACTGCTTGGAAGACATTCTTTTGCCAATTATCATAAATCTGTGCCCTCTGGCTCTTGATCTTTCTCCAAATGAGAACGGTTTCTCTCTATCTATTTCGTCCAGGCTGTTCATGACTTTGAATACCTCTGTCAAAGCGACTCTCAACGTTATCTTCTTCAAAAAAAACCACCCCAACTCCATTCACATAACCAAAGTCTCACATCTCAGGAAACGTTTTCATGAAAGGGATGTGCAGGCTAGGTGGACTAGCCATGGGAAATATAGGGTTACAGGGATATGGTGGGGGGTGGGACTGATTGGTATGCTCTTTGGAGGGGTGATGTGGATTGGATGGACCAAATAGCCTGCGTTCACAATGTAAGGGTTCTATGGTTCTTTGAATATTCCTTACACGCTCAAACGTCTTCATGTTCTTCCGAATTTAAGTCCATAAGACATTGGAGCAGAAATTGGGCCATTCAGCCCAGTGAGATCTGCTCCACCATTCAGTCATTGCTGATAGGTTTTTCAACCCCATTCTCCTGCTTTCTCCCCGTAACCTTGATCCTTTTGACAATCAAGATCTTTTAACTTTCACCTTAGTTATGGAGAGAGATAGGTGCGTGCAACAGGGTAGGTTTTACAATTGGGGGAAGGGTAATTACGATGCTGTAAGACAGGATCTGAGGAGCATAAATTGGGAGCATAGGTTGTCAGGAAAGGATGTCGTGGAAATGTGGAACTTTTTCAAGGAACAGATACGATGTGTCCTTGATATGTATGTACCTGTCAGGCAGGAAAGAGATGGTCGTGTGAGGAAATCTTGGTTGACGAGGGAGGTTGAATGTCTTGTAAAGAGGAAGAAGGAGGCTTACATAAGGTTGAGGAAACAAGGTTCAGACAGAGCATTGGAGGGATACAGGATTGCCAGAAGGGAGCTGAAGAAAGGGATTAGGAGAGCTAAGAGAGGGCATGAAAAATATTTGGCGGATAGGA
>NC_057726.1:11711872-11721093 GCF_004010195.1 Chiloscyllium plagiosum
GGTTCTTTACCCAGAGAGTGGTGGGGGCATGGAATGCGCTGCCTGTGGGAGTGGTAGAGTCAGAGTCTTTGGTGACCTTTAAGCGGCAATTGGATAGGTACATGGATGGGTGCTTAAGCTAGGACAAATGTTCGGCACAACATCGTGGGCCGAAGGGCCTGTTCTGTGCTGTATTGTTCTATGTTCGATGTAAGATCGTATCTATCTCTGTCTTAAATATACTCAATGATCTGGCCTCCACAGCCTTCTGCGGCAGTGAATTAAAGTGTGCTGTCCAGAACTAGGTGCCATATTCCTGTTGAAGCCGAAGCAATCTTTAACACCAATTTAACACAATCTCCTTCCGCTCGTCATCTATACCCTGATAATAAAGCCTAGGATTCAGTATGCGTCATTGATCAGTCTCTCAACTTCTTCTCCACTTTCACTGATTTATTCACATGTTCAGTGAGCGCTCTCTACGCCTGTACTCCTTTACAGTTGAGCCCTTCATTTTGTACTGTCTCCCTGCATTCTCCCACCAAAAATGACTCACTTCTCATTTCCCTGCAGCAAATTTCATCTGCCACTTACCCGCACATTCCATCAACTTGTTTATGCCCACACTGTCCTCCTCAGAGGTCAATACTTGAGCTGAAAGGACAGTTCTTTGTTGGGATATCTGACAGGTCAGCCGGTAAATTGAGACTAACGGATGAGGCGATGCCCCACCCTGGGTCACCTTCCTTTTAGTTTCCTAGGGCTTAGGTTAGAGAAAAGGTCAACCCTGACCCAACCTGATGGAGCGGAAGCTGCCTTTTGCTGACAACCTGACTGATCCCAGGCACGTAGGAATTCCATGTTTGACTCGAGGTCTCAAGAATGGGTGATGTTAGAAAGAAAAGCATTGTGTTGGTGCACATTGGCTGGGCCTCTCTGTATTGCTCATGGGGAGGGCTGGTTTAAAGGCTCCTGGATTGACCCACTGCAGTTTGCAGCTGCTTCAGTCCATTTTGTTCACTCAGCAAGGCAAGTCAGTCACGCTGTGTCATTCAATGATGTTTGTTTTTATTCAATCATGGGCTGGGCCAGCATTAGTTACCCGTTCCTAATTGCAGTTGAGAAGGTGGTGATGAGGTGCCTTCTTGAACCATTGCAGTCCATGAGCTGTAGGTAGAGCAACAATGAGGGAGATTGGTGCTGCCAACCTGTTGGCAATGTGGGCGAATGTTTTACAACCTGCCCACCGAAACTCTGACAATGCAGTGAGCCCAGTTAGGAACAGTGTAGCTATTTGGAAGGACCAGACAAGTCATTGCTTGCTAACATTCGGTCACTCTTCCCCAGTTTCCTCGTGGGAATGAAGTAGCATGATGACCCATTACATCACGACTGATTTACATTTTATTGATATTTTTACTATGTGGGTGACTCAGATTGTGAAATGGAAATGTGGGATAAACAGGAAAGAGCAGATCGGTGAGCTGGCACAAATTTAGAATCAAACGCAGTTGAATGGAAGGGACAAGCTGTGAGAAATAGCACAGTGCTGTCGCCTGTAGACAGGGTGGTGAAGTAGGCATTTGGTATATTTGCCTTTATTGGCCAGTGCTTTGAGAACAGAAGTTGGAAGGTCATGTTGTGGCTGTACAGGTATCGGTTAGGCTACTTCTGGAATACTGCATTCAATTCTGCCCTCCCTGCTAAAAATGTTGTGAAACTTGAAAGGGTTTTGAAAAGTTTACAAGGATATTGCCAGAGTTTGAGCTACAGGGAGAGGCTGAATAGGCTTGGGCTATTTTCCCTGGACCATTGGAGGCTGAGGGGCGACCAGGGTTGTGGATCAGGACAACAGTCAAGTCTTATTCCCAGGGTAGGGGAATCCAAAACTAGAGAGCATAGGTTTAAGGGAGAAAAATGAGCTGAGAGGGGAAAGATTTAAAAGGGACCTAAGGGGCAACCTTTTCATGCAGGGGGTGGTGCGTATATGGAATGAGCTGCCAGAGGAAGTAGTGGAGGCTGGTACAATTACAACATTTAAAAGGCACCTGGATGGGTGTATGAATAGGAAGGGTTTAGAGAGATATGGGCCAAAAGTTGGCAAATGGGACGAAATGAATTTAGGATATCTGGTCGGCATTGGACTGAAGGGTATGTTTCTGTGCTGTACAGCTCTATGACCATGAAGAGAGTGGTGAAGCAGGATTTATAAAGGGTAGTAGGAATTAAATGGTTAAGTATTAATTGTCTACAATGCCATAGTGGAAGGGCAGTGGAATGGGACAAAATGGATAAATGTTCCAGAGAGCTGGTACAGGTACAGTGGGCAGAATGGTTTAATTTTGTGTTGGAAACCTACTGCAATAAGTTCAACTTTGCTCTGTGGTTAGCACTGTTGCCTCACAGCATCAGGGATCCAGGTTCGATTTCAGCCTCCGGTGACTGTGTGGAGTTTGCACATTCTCCCCGTGTCTGCGTGGGTTTCCTCCGGGTTCTCCGGTTTCCGCCCACAATCAAAAGATGTGCAAGTTAGGCGAATTGGCCATTCTAAAATTGCCCATAGTGTAGGTTATTAGTCAGAGGTAAATATAGGATACGGGGAATGGGTCTGGGTGGGTTACTCTTCAGAGTGTCGTGTGAACTTGATGGGCCGAAGGGCCTGTTTCCACATTGTAGGGATTCAAATTCTGCGTTTCAAGACAATGGAATGTCAGTCTAGCCATTAACCCCTCAGCCTAATTTCATTTGGAAGAGGTGTGTAATTTTTAAAAATTGGTTCACTGGATATGGGCATTGCTGGCTGGGCCAACATTTATTACCCATCCCTAATTGCCCAGAGGGCAGTTAAGAGACAGCCACATTGCTTCTAGAAATATAATTCTGAACATCAAGAAAATAGTGAGGTATGACTTTGAGAATTGTTTGCTAGTTAGTGTGATATCAATCAATGACTTTAAAAATGGAACAATTTACCATCATCCATCAAAACTGAAGGCAATAAATGGAAGAAAGCTTGAGCTCATGAAGGCGAGATCACAGTTACCAGATTTATTGGAATGCATTGAGGATGAAATAATAGTTAATGAGAATAAATGGAAACATCTGTGTATTTTGACTTTTGTAAACCCTTTATGAAGCTCTTCAAAAAAGATTTTATACAGAGATAATGATATGAGGGATGAAGGATGAATATATTCATCGTAGAAGACAGAGGTTGTTATAAATGGATTTTATATTTGAGCTGTAGACAACCATGACTAATGGAGGCCAATAGGATCAGTCCTGGATTTGGGATATTCATAATATTTATCAATAATCTTGACGGGTAACTTGTAATTGTCTCTTTCCGATAACAGAGTGCTGTGCATCGAGGCAAGTTCTGGCATGGACATGCTAAATGTGCTGCAAAGATCTCGCGCGATCACTCAAGGATTTATGTAACTTGAGCTGTTGCCTATCACAGCTGAGACTACAATATATGTTTTTGATCTCCTTACTTGAGGAAGGATTGGTAACAGAGAACGTTCACTAGATTAGTTTCAGAGATGAGACGCTTGTGTTATGAGGAGAGATTGCGAAGCTTTGGCTTAAACTCACCAGAGTTAAGAAGAATAAGAAATCTAATTGAGGTATATAAGATGCTAAAGGGGATTAACAAAGTAAATGTAGAGAGGATGTTTCCCCTTTTGGGGCATTATAGAATGAGAATTAACACTTTTAGGCTAAAGGGGAACAGATTTAAAACAGCAATGCGGAGAAATTACTTCTCTCAAAGGAACCTGTGAATCTGTGGAACTCCAGAGTACATTGGACATTGGGGCACTGAGTAAATTTAAGGAGCAGTTTGGATAGAATTTTAAATAGCAATTGATTAAAGGATTATGGAGAGCAGACAGGAAAGCGGAGTTGAGTCTGAGATGGGATCAGCCATAACCATATTAAATGGCAGAGCAGGCTTGAGGATCTGGATTATCTACTGCTGCTCCTAGCCCTTACGTTAATGGATGCTTTTCTTAAGACCAGAAGTGGAACTGAGATTTAGATCAAAGCTTTTATGTGTACCTCCAAGTAATGCATCAGTCTAGACATTCGGGTGGGTGCACTGGAAGAGGTGGGTGGGATAGGGGGAGGATGGTACAATTTTGGGGGAGGGATGGTGGCCCAGGGTACAGTCCTTAGTGAGATCTGAGGAGTCTCTGACATTAGACCTCTGACAACAGTAGTGTCAAACTGGACTGGCAAGAGCAGCTTAATGGTGAAGGGTGAACTGAGGTAGGGGTGTTCTAAAAGTTGCAACAAGCCCATGTTGACAAAGGTCAGAGGTGGGAGCTAAACACAAGTGTTGTAATGTAACTCAAAATCTACACTATACTTGTCAATATAATGATCAATGTACCTTTGTAGGACAGAGCCCAATGACTGAACACTGCACTAAAACAAACTGAAATTGTATGATAGCATCTAATGATATCTGAAGCTTTCAAAACATTTAACACTTGCCTAGCAGAATGTTCTCCGACCCTCAGTAGGTGCTGTAAATGTTCACATTCTCTGGTATATGTCAGCTTCCTGGATACCTGCTCAACCCATTGAAATGACTGGGGACAGATTCCACTGAGGGCAGTGAATGCTGACATTGGCATATGTGCCTGCGGGTTCGTAAACCAACTTGAACTTGAACCCTTCCCCATGTTTGGAAAATTTGCAGAGGCCCACCCAGAGGAAAAGAAACCAGTAAAACCTGCTAATGACGTAGACTGCTCCAATGCAGAACGGTGGTCCAGTAAAATCAGTGTGTTCATTTCTAAGTATTTTCCGTCTGGGCATTTTTACATAGAATAGTTAAATATTTTGTGAAGAAAATAACGTTTTGGCAAATCCCAAACCCATTCCCAACAGATAGTCAGGAGTTGGACCTTAAGGTTCAGTACCAGTCATCAACTGAAATGGAAATACAACGCAGACCAGCTGGTCCCATTGACTAGCTCAACAGGTTTGATTTACTGGTTCAACTTAGTGTTTAGAAGTTTGAATAGTCCTGACTTGGAGCGGACTTGGATAGGTTAGGTACGTGGACAAACCTTGTCAGATGGTGATTATTGTGGGAAAATGTGAGGGTTTCCACCTTGACAGGGAGCATGGAAAAGTGGAATATAATTGAGCACCATGTTTGGGTGGCACGGTGGCTGAGTGGTTAGCACTGCTGCCTCATAGCGCCAGGGACCTGGGTTTGATTCCACCCTCCAGCGATCGTGTACACTTTGCACACTCTCCTCATGTCTGCATGGGTTTCCTCCGGGTGTACCGGTTTCCTCCCACAGTCAAAGATGTGCAGACTGGGAAGTTTGGCCATGCTAAATTGTTCACAATGTCCCCGGATGTCCAGGTTAGGTGGATTAGCCATGGGAAATGCAGGGTAAGGTGGTGGGGCTGGGTGGAATGTTGTTCGGATGGCAGGTGTGACCTCGATGGACTGAATGGCCTGCTTCCACACTGTTGAGATTTAATGATTCAAAAGTGGAATTCTTCCTGATGTGAAGCCAAGAAAGATAATATAAAATATGCCAATATATTTGCTAAGAAACATAATTAAGTCTTTATATGAAATTGGCCATTTGACACAGGCTTTATTATAAACATTTTAAACATGCTATTAGTGGTAGGCAGCCTTTCATGGGAACAATCAGGCATAATTTCTATCTTAATGGCCAATGGATAAGGAGTGGTGTTTGTCTGATAAATGTAATAAGGGCAAATACACAGCTCCCAGCCAGACACTGATGAGAAGAGACACGGCAGCTGTACATCCTTATATAAAGTTCAATATTAAAGTTCACGGATGTCCTTTACCAGAATGTGGAGAGACAAGGGCAGACAAGTAAGCCGAAGCAGCATTAAAAGGCCAGGTCAGAATTCATGAATATTTAGCTGGGATATCAATATTGAACTGTGGCGAAATTAAACCATGACTGAAACAATGAGAACAAAACGATTTCCCAAAGGTATTATTATAGGATTGGAGTCTTCTTACTGCTTATTCTTCCATTTTCTGTCTTTTTAATTACAGCCAATCTCCCATGGCACTGTTTTTAGTAATCCTTTCTCAAATCTTGTCTAATTATGCTCCCTATGCAGAGCCTCTGTTTGTTTTCTTGTTAAAGGATACAATGCAAAATGCAATTGTTGTTCGTCTCATTGAGAGAGGAAAATCGCACCTCAATGTCATATACCGTCACTGACGTTTAGATGGCAAGGCTGCATTTAAATAGTGCCATGCTAAAAATCTAACCTGTAATGGTTGCCAAGGGGGCCAAGATATTTTTCTGGGGGATATAGGTTCAAGTCACACTGTGATATCTGGCGCAATTTAAGTTCAATTAGTAAATGAACAAATAAATGCTCATTTTAATAATTCTGACCATGCAGCCATTATTGATTGTTATAAAAAAAAACAGCTTGTTGCTAAAATCCTTTGAAAAAAGACGGCACCTTCCAAACTTATGACCATTACTATCCAGAAAGACAAGAGTTACAGATACACAACCTGCAAGTTCCCCTCCGAACAACTCACAATCCTGACATGGAACTATTTGGAAAATTGATGGCCTAGTAGTATTATTGCTGGACTGTTAGTCCAGAAACCCAGTGTAATGTTCTGGTGGACTCCAATTCAAATCCTATGCAACATATGATGGAATTTGAATTCAGTAAAAATCTGGAATTAAGAGTGTAATGATGATCATATGTTGGTTGTCAGGAAAAACTCACTTAAAACAAATTCATTCATTGAATGAGGGTGCCTCTGGCTAGGCCAGCACTTATTGCCTATTCCTAATTGCCCAGAGGGCAGTTAAGAGTCAACCATATTACTGTGGGTCTGGAGGCAGATATAGGCCAGACACAGGTAAGGTGAGCAGTTTCCTTCCCGAAATGATATCAATGAACCAGATGATTTTTTTCTGACAATTAACAATGAATTCAACCTGGTTCACTGATGTCTTTTAGGAAGGAAACTGCAGTCCTTACCTGGTCTGGCCTAGTTGTGACTCCAGACCCACAGCAATGTTGTTGATTCTTAACTGCCCTCTGTGCAATTAGAGGTGGACAATAAATGTTGGCCCAGTCAGTGATGATCATCCCCATGAATGAATAAAAACAAAATCACATTCCTTCAGTGTTGTTATTCCAAAATTCTGGAACTAACAGCATTATGAGTGTACCAGCATCAAATAGACAGTGTGATTCAAGAAGACATAAAATAATATCAATCAGGAGGAAGGGTAGGCCATTCAGCCCTCAGGCATGGTCTACCATTGCCATTTAATAAGGTCATGGCTGATCTGATTGTAACCTGAAACCCTCCTACCACTGATAACCTTTCAATCCCAGGCTTGATATTCAAGGACTCAGAGGCAAACAGGGACATGATAAATGCTGGTCCAGCCAGCGAAGCCCATGAATGAACATTTACTCAATTAGGCCTACATGTGATTCCATACCCACAGCAGTCTGAAATGAAGATAGGAAGCGCTGGCAGCATCTTTCTGTTAGTGGAGAGAGAAACCGAGTTACCAATAAATATGAATCTCCTTTGGATACAGCTTCAACCTCCAAAGGTGCTGCCAGACATGTTGAGTATCTCCAGCACTTTCTGTTTTTAGTTCAGATCTTCATTATCTACAGTACTTTACTTCCCTGTTGGGGTAAAAGTAGAGTTTTCACTGTCCCTGGAAATAGCCTAGCAAGCCACTCAGTTCAAGGACAACTAAAGATCAGCCACAGATGCTGGCCCAGCCAACAATGCCTGCATCTCACAAATTGTGAGATGGGATACTTCAAATGGCCTGAGAAATTTTGGAATGTTTACTGTCCGTGGTGCTTAAACTGCTGCCACCATTGTGTTGCTGCCACATAGAGTCATAGAGATGTACAGCATGGAAAAAGGCCCTCGTCCATGCTGACCAGATATCCCAACCTAATCTAGCCCCATTTCCAGCACTTGGCCTATATCCCTCTTAAAGCTTCCTATTCATATACCCATCCAGATGCCTTTTAAATGTTGCAATTGGACTAGCTTCCACCACTTCCTCTGACACCTCATTCCACACATGTACCACCCTCTTTAGGTCTCTTTTATATCTTTCCCCTCTCATCCTAAATGTATGCCCCTCATGATTTTGTAAGCCTCTATAAGGTTACCCCTCAGCCTCTGACACTCCAGAGAAAACAGTCCCAGCCTATTCAACCTCTCCCTATAGCTCAAATACTCCAACCCTGACAATTTCCTTGTAAATTTTTATGTACCCTTTCCAGTTTTACAATATTCTTCTGATCGGCTGGTGACCGGAATTGCAAGCAATATTCCAAACGTGACTTAACCAATGTCATGTACAGCCGCAACATGACCTCCCAACTCCTATACTCAATACACTGACCAATAAAGAAAAGCATATCAAACACCTCCTTCACTATCCTATCGATCTGCGACTCTACTTTCAAGGAGCTATGAACTTGCACTCCAGGATTCCTTTGTTCAGCAACATTCCCTAGGAACTTACCATTAAGTGTATAAGTCCTGCTAAGCTTTGCTTTCCCAAAATGCAGCACCTCTCATTTACCTGAATTAGACTGGGACTGTCATAGTGTAAAGGGTTTAGATGGAGAGGAATTTGTTAAATGTGTACAAGAAAATTTTCTGATTCAGTATGTGGATGTACCTATTTGAGAAGGTGCAAAACTTGACCGACTCTTGGGAAATAAGACAGGGCAGGTGACTGAGGTGTCAGTGGGGGAGCACTTTGGGGCCAGCGACCATAATTCCATTAGATTTAAAATAGTGATGGAAAAGGATAGATCAGATCTAAAAGTTGAAGTTCTAAATTGGAGAAAGGCTCATTTTGATGGTATTGGGCAAGAACTTTCAAAAGCTGATTGGAGGCAGATGTTCGCAGGTAAAGAGACGGCTAGAAAATGGGAAGCCTTCAGAAATGAGATAATGAGAATTCAGAGAAAGTGTGTTCCTGTTAGGGTGAAAGGAAAGACTGGTAGGTCCAGGAAATGCTGGATGACTAAAGAACCATGACGTCACTTCCGCCCCCACCGACCATGCAACCTTCGCGATCTCCGCCCAGAGAACCGCCTCCACGATCGCGAGGAAGACCATCACCGACAGATTTGCGGCCTCCGCGGGGTCCACAGCCACCGGGAACAACACCGTTTCTGCATTCGCCACAGCCATTTCC
>NC_057726.1:11724731-11740103 GCF_004010195.1 Chiloscyllium plagiosum
AGTATTTTGCATCAGTATTTACTGTGGAAAAGGATATGGAAGATATAGACTGTAGGGAAATAGATGGTGACATCTTGCAAAATGTCCAGATTACAGAGGAGGAATTGCTGGATGTCTTGAAACGGTTAAAGGTGGATAGATCCCCAGGACCTGATCAGGTGTACCCGTGAACTCTGTGGGAAGCTAGAGAAGTCATTGCTGGGCCTCTTGCTGAGATATTTGCATCATCGATAGTCACAGGTGAGGTGCCGGAAGACTGGAGATTGGCAAACGTGGTGCCATTGTTCAAGAAGGGTGGTAAGGACAAGCCAGGGAACTATAGACCGGGGAGCCTGATGTCAGTGGTGGGCAATGTTTTGGAGGGAATCCTGAGGGACAGGATGTACATGTATTTGGAAAGGCAAGGACTGATTAGGGATAGTCAACATGGCTTTGTGCGTGGGAAATCATGTCTCACAAGCTTGATTGCGTTTTTTGAGGAAGTGGGTGACATGGTGGCACAGGTGCGTGGCATGGTGGCACAGTGGCACAGTGGTTAGCACTGCTGCCTCACAGCGCCTGAGACCCGGGTTCAATTCCCGCCTCAGGCGACTGACTGTGTGGAGTTTACACGTTCTCCCCGTGTCTGCGTGGGTTTCCTCCGGGTGCTCNNNNGGCCATGCTAAATTGCCCGTAGTGTTAGGTAAGGGGTAAATGTAGGGGTATGGGTGGGTTGCGCTTCGGCGGGTCGGTGTGGACTTGTTGGGCCGAAGGGCCTGTTTCCACACTGTAATGTAATCTAATCTAAACAAAGAGGATTGATGCGGGCAGAGCGGTAGATGTGATCAATCTGGACTTCAGTAAGGCATTTGACAAGGTTCCCCTTGGGGGACTGGTCAGCAAGGTTAGATTTCATGGAATACAGGGAGAACTAGCCATTTGGATGCAGAACTGGTTCAAAGGTGGTGGTGAAAGGTTGGTTTTCAGACTGGAGGTCTGTGACTAGTGGAGTGCCACAAGGATCAGTGCTGGGTCCACTATTTTTTTTTCATTTACATAAATAATTTGGATGTGAGCATAAGAGGTACAGTTAGTAAGTTTGCAGATGACACCAAAATTGGAGGTATAGTGGACAGCGAAGAGGGTTAGGTCAGATTACAACAGGATCTTGACCAGATGGGCCAATGGGCTGAGAAGTGGCAGATGGAGTTTAATTCAGATAAATGCAAGGTGCTGCATTTTGGGAAAGCAAATCTTAACAGGACTTATACACTTAATGGTAAGGTCCTCGGGTGTGTTGCTGAACAAAGAGACCTTGGAGTGCAGGTTCATAGCTCCTTGAAAGCGGAGTCGCAGGTAGATAGGATAGTGAAGTAGGAGTGTGGTATGCTTTCTTTTATTGGTTAGAGTATTGAGTACAGGAGCCGGGAGGTCATTATTGCGGCTGTACAGGACATTGGTTAGGCCATTGTTGGAATATTGCGTGCAGTTCTGGTCTCCTTCCTATCGGAAAGATGTTGTGAAACTTGAAAGGATTCAGAAAAGATTTACAAGGATGTTGCCAAGGTTGGAGGAATTTAGCTATAGGGAGAGGCTGAACAGGCTGGAGCTCTTTTCCCTGGAGCATCGGAGGCTGAGGGGTGACCTTATAGAGGTTTACAAAATTATGAGGGGCATGGATAGGATCAATAGGCAAAGCCTTTCCTCTGGGCTCGGGGAGTCCAGAACTAGAGGACATAGGTTTATGGTGAGAAGGGAAAGATCTAAAAGAGATCTACAGGGCAACATTTTCACACAGAGTGTGGTATGTGTATGGAATGAGCTCCCAGAGGATGTGGTGGAGGCTGGTATGATTGCAACATTTAATAGGCATTTGGATGGGTATATGAATAGGAAGGGTTTGGAGGGATATAGGCCAAGCGCTAGAAGATGGGTCTAGATTGGGTTGGGATAACTGTTCAGCACAGACGGGTTGTACCGAATGATCTGTTTACATGCTGTACATCTCTATGACTCTTGGCTCGAACTCCATTTACCACTCCTCAGCCCACTGGCCCATCTGACCAAGATCCTGTTGTAATCTGAAGTAACCTTCTTTGCTATCCACTACACCTTCAATTTTGGTGTCATCTGCAAACATACTAACTATACTTCTTATGCTCACATCCAAATCAATTATATAAATGATGAAAAGTAGTGGACCCAGCACCGATCCTTGTGGCACTCCACTGGTCATAGGCCACCAGTCTGAAAAACAACCCTCCAACATTACCCTCCGTCTTCTACCTTTGAGTCAGTTCTGTATCCAAATGGCTAGTTATCCTTGTATTCCATGAGATCTAACCTTGCTAACCAGTTTACTATGGGGAACCTTGTTGAATGCCTTACTAAAGTCTATATAGATCACATCTACCGTTTTGCCCTCATCAATTCTCTTTGTTACTTCTTCAAAAAACTCAAGTTGATGAGACATGATTTCCCACGCACAAAGCTATGCTGACTATCCCTAATCAGTCCTTGCCTTTCCAAATACATGTACATCCTGTCCCTTAGGGTTCTCTCCAACAACTTGCCCACCACCGATGTCAGGCTCACTAGTCTATAGTTTCCTGGCTTGTCCTTACCACCTTTCTTAAACAGTGGTACCATGTTAGCCAACCTCCAGTCTTCTGGCACCTCACCTGTGACTATTGATTATACAAATATCTCAGTAAGAGGCCCAGCAATCACTTCCCTAGCTTCCCACAGAGTTCTAGGGTACACCTGATCAAATCCTGGTGATTTATCCATTTTTATGCATTTCAAGACACCTAGTTCTGGAGTCCCCCACCCAGGGAAAAGACCTTGTGTATTTACCTAAGCCGTGCCCCTCAATATTTTATGAAACTCTGTCAGGTCACCCCTCAGCCTCTGACACTCCACGGAAAACAGCGTCAGGCTATTCAGCACTTATCTGTTACTGTGCTGTGAACTCTTCCACACAGGTTCCTCCAAGGTCAGCTATGAATTTCGTTGTTTGTTAATTTTTCCTGGATGCACTCCAATGTCCAGAGATACTTGAACTCAAACAGCAAAGGCAGTAACTGTGCAGAGTGACTGCTGTGTCAGACAACAGTGTAGGTTTCTCTCTCTGACAATGTGGTTACTGCCTTGTCTGTCGTCTTCCTTTTTAAAGTGCCGTTGTTTTGATCTTTTTTGCCCAAAGTTCCAAAACAATGCAAGGCCATGTAAAATAGTAATTGTTGCTCCTGGAATTCAAGGAAATCACCTCCAACACCTAAAGTACCTCAAAAAAGGAGCAGCTCTTACAGCCACATTTTTCCCCATTCTCCATCATTGAATGCATTCAGTTAAAGGAGAAGGAAGAACTTACATTTGTGTAGCATCTTTTGAACCCTCAGGACATCCTGAAGCATTTCATATCCGAAGTGCTTACATGAAGGGCAAGAGAAATGAAGGGTACTGGCAGCCAATTCCTGGAAATTCATGCTCACAACCAGTGACATGACTACGACCAGACAAACTCCGGGAAAGGTAATCACTCAGTCATCCGGAGCATGGGTATTGCTGATAGAAGAGACACACTTTAGCAGCTTTTCAGCTTGCACTCATCAGAACAGAATTGCAAAAGTAACAGACCCCAAAAGCAGTCAATCAGCACCCTCTTGTTTGGATGAAAATAATCTATAAGGATGTGGAGGAAAAGAAGGAGATTGGCACAATAATGGTAATAATGCTCATTTACTAAGTCAAGCGCTGGAACGATGAGCCAAATAGCCTCCTCCAGCAATTCTGTGAATCTTCTCAGGCAGTTAAAATTGGACAGGCAAGATCAAAGTCCACCTTACAGTTATAGTGTGCTGTGGGCAGAATGGCTGACGTGCTGGAGAATGGGACTTCGGCTCCTCACCTGGGGGATCCGCTGGACACTGTGGTTGACTGGCAGCTGCAACTGTCCCAGCAGTGCCATGGCTCGGTGGTGGCCATTGCTGGGACTGCAGGCAGGCCCATCGAGGAGAACCCATGGATCCCAGACTGAGCTACTGTGGAGTATTCAGCGAAAGTGAGGACTGCAGATGCTGGGGATTAGGGTCAAGATTAGTGTGGTGCTGGAAAATCACAGCAGGTCAGGCAGCATCCAAGGAGCAGGAAAATTGGCGTTTCGGGCATGAGCCCTTCATTAAGAGTGAGGCTGAAAATCTTGGGGTGGAGAGATAAATGGGAGGGGACTGGGGCTGGGGAGAAGGTAGCTGAGAGTGCAATAGGTGGATGGAGGTAGGGGGAAAGGTGATAGATCGGAGAGGAGGGTGCAGCGGATAGGTGGGAAGGAAGACTAACAAGTGGGACAGGTCATGAGGATGGTGCTGAGCTGGAAGGTTGGAACTGGGGTAAGGTGGAGGGAGGGGAAATGAGGAAACTGGTGAAGTCTACATTGATGCCCTGGGATTGAAATGTTCCGAGGCAGAAGATGAGGTGTTCTTCCTCCAGGCGTCAGGTGGTGGGGGAATGGTGGTGGAGGAGGCCCAGGACCTATATGAGTGGGAGGGGGAGTTGTAATGTTCGGCCACGGGGCGGTGGGGTTGATTGGTGCTTGTGTCCTGGAGATGTTCCCTGAATCACCCTGCGAGAAGGCGTCCAGTCTCACCAATGTAAAGACAGAGGGAATTTCCCCAACTTCGAGAAGGTGGGATCTGGGGATGGGGGTGTGGACAATGTTGGTAAGGGGTTGGATTTTGAAGTATTGGCAGATTGGAAAGAAAGGAAATCCTCTAAAGATAGTAACCTCAGTTTCATTCGTGATGTTTTGAAAACATTTTTTTAACGAGGTCTGCCTATCCATGTTAAACATGGCTTGGACTGGGCAATATCGTCGTCAGTTGAGCTTTTAGGATGCACGGTTGCCCCATAACTATCTATTTACATTTAGCCTATTTCAGTGCTCTCCCACCCTTAACATTATGTGGGAGGTGGGAGTTGGTGGACTGAGCACCCACAGCATTTCATTTACCCACACAGAAGTGTGTGTGTTTTTGTGTGTGTGTGTTTTTGTTACTATTACTATTAAAGTTACTATTAAAGCTGCTCCCATGACCCTTTCAGGCAACACTTTCCAAATCATAATAGCTCACTCGCAAAAAAAAAAGTTTAGCTCCACGCTGGGTCTTCAACCGATTATGTTGAATGTTTTCAAAGACAGAAATTGCTGGTGAGACTCAGCAGGTCTGGCAGCGTTTGTGGGAAGAAAGCAGAGTTCATGTCTCAAGTCTGGTGACGCTTGATCAGAACTCTGCTTTCTTCTCACAGATGCTGCCAGACCTGCTGAGTTTCGGCTGCGAATTCCATTTTTGTGTCACATTTCTAGGTGACAGGTCTTTGTCTTATCTTAAATCTTTTCTCTGGTTTTCTGTCCTCCATGTTCTCACAACAACATTGTAGAAATTCTGGAAATTATTTCAGTTTAGCCCCCATTCCACCTTCATTTCAGCAAAGGTAGGACAACAGACCTTTTTGTTTTCGATCAGCCAAAGCCGTATTCAGCCATTCATCACCAAGCAGGCATACTGAATAATGAGCTTGAAATCTTTGCGTTAATCCTCTTTGTTAACCTAGGGGATTTTCCTTTCAGCTGAAAAATAAAAGATGGGGGTTGGTGCTATTGGTCGCTGGTACTTTTGAAGGATTTCAGCTGAAAATTCAGTTCAGAGCAGAGGTGTGCCAATGTTTTCAATTTCTGTCTCTCTATAGCATCCAAGCAGTCTCTCTTGAAGAGAGCGCAAACATTCTTGTATTTCTGGAGATTGCTGCATTTAATGACACGGTGGCTCAGTGCTTAGCACTACTGTCTCACAGCACCAGGGACCTGGGTTCAATTCCTGCTTTGGATGACTGTCTATGTGGAGTTTGCACATTCTCACCGTGTCTGCGTGGGTTTTTTCTGGGTACTCTGGTTTCCTCGCACAATCAAAAAGATGTGCAGGTCAGGTGAATTGGCCGCACTAAATTGCCCATCATGTTAGGTGCATAGTCAGGGGTAAATATCGGGTAGGAAAATGGGTCTGGGTGGGTTACTCTTTGGAGGGTCGGTGTGGACTGGTTGGGCAGAAGGGCCTGTTTCCATACTGTAGGATATCTAATAACCTAACTGTCCCCTCTGATAGAAATACAATCTTTGCAGTGAGTGGGAGCTGTAAAAATAAAGGAGGTCCTGTCATTTATTCCTTTCATGAGGGCCTTTCACATTTCCTCCTCTTGTGATTCCCCACAAGCCACATGACATCCTCCAACCCTTCCCCATTCCTCCTGGGTTTTCTATCCATCTATTTGTCTGTCTCTGTTAAGCATGCAATCGGGAGGAAGCTAGTGAGCAAATCCTCTCCCACAACACCATATGACTATCCAATCAGAGAGGAGGATGGTGGAGAATCTCTCCATTGTTGGTCTGACCTGATTGGCTCAGCAGCAAGAAGTCAGCTTAGAAATCCACGCAATGATCGCGTTGGTGAAATTAAGGTTTAGGAGAAAGTGAGGACTGCAGGTGCTGGAGATCAGAGCTGAAAATGTGTTGCTGGAAAAGCGCGTGGGGGCGGAGAGGTCAGGAAGAAGATTGCAGGTTAGGAAATTAAGGATGAACCAGGGTTTAATCGTAAATCAATGGCAAAAGTGTCCTTGATGGTTATAGGAAACGCTTTTGTGTCAAATGCTCAAACCTTTGGCTCTAGTTTGTCTTTTGAATGGGTTGGCATGGTGGCTGAGTGTTTAGCACAGCTGCCTCACAGCCTCAGGGGAACTGGGTTTGATTCCACCTTCGGGAGACTGTGTGGAGTTTGTATGTTCTCTCTGTGGCTGCGCGGGGTTTCTTCCGGGTGCTCTGGATTCCAATCCCCTCCACCCCCAACCCCCCATCCCATCACCAGTACAAAGATGTTCAGGTTAGGTGGATTAGCCATGGGAAATGCAGGGTTATGGGCGGGGGTGAGATGCTGTTCAGGAGATAGGTATGGACTTGATGGGCTGAATGGCATGCTTCCACACTATAGGGATTCTGTGAATGATCTTTTAAACTGAGGTCTAACCTCCACTCGCTGATGGACACTTAGTATCTGTCCTGGTCAATATTTATCACTCAACCAACTAAAAGAAACAGTTTATCTGCTCTTCATCCCCTTACTGTTTGCTGGGTTCAATTAAGCTGCCACCTTTTCTATAATGCGACAGTATTTCAAAGGCTATGAAGCACATTTGACATTATAAAATACACTGTAGAAAAACAAGCCATTTCTTGCATTTAATTAGTAGGGGGAACCAAAAATTGGCTTCCAACGAATTCATCAAAAATATTGTTTCCTTATGACTGCATCCAACATTTTGCCCTGGCTAGTGATGCTTGAATTGGAATTGTACTGAGACCAATGTTTTCATGCACCTCTGTGCAAAATCAATTGATTGCTGGATTATTTTGATACTTACAGTCTGCTGAAACGAGATTTTAAAATGAACCAGATATTACTTAACAGAGCAAACAGATTTTGTTTGTAAGGGAAACTGCTGTTGACCCCTGGCGTGGGTAAAGGGCTTAATCTTTGAGCACATCTCAAATGTTCGGGGAATTGCTGCATTTAGGATGGAACACTTAGCCCTTCTTAATATCTCATATATTTCAATAAATGAGTTTCCTGATGTGGATCAGAATGAACTGGAGAAACTCAGCAGGTCTTGTGGCATTTTTGGTAAGAGAGGCAGAGTTAATCTTTCAGCATGGCTCTTCTTTGGACCTAATATATTAACCTCTTTAAGAACTGTAATAGCATCTGTGTAATCTAAGATTACATCCTAATATCAGTGAACCCTCACTTATCTACAGATTCTCTCATAATAAGTGCTCACTTCCAAGAGCAATTAATGTCATTGTTATTTTGCTGCAATGTTTACTGAGTGAGTTCCATCTCATTTACAGGCACCATTGGTCAGTCTTATCTCTGAGTCAGAAGGTGGTGGGTTCAAGCCTCACTCTGACCCTAAGACTGACACTGTCCATGCAGTACTGAGTGAGTGCTTCACTATCAGAAGTGCCATCTTTCAAATGGGGCATTGAACAGAGAATGCTCACCCCACCCCTGTCTGCCTGAATCTACATGGTCAAATGATATCATTAATACAAGGACCAAGAGGTCACCAAGCTAATGTGTTTTCCTCAACCGCCAACATGGGAAAAATGAATAACTGGTCACTCATGGTTTTGCTGTTTATGGATCTTTATGGTATATTTGTGGACAGAACTCCAATGACTGCACTTCAAAACTTCATCCATTAATTGTATAGTGCTGTAGCTGGGAGGGGAAAGGGGCTACATAAATTGTAAATATTCAATGTAAGTCTTGCTCCAATTAAGGCTGTCAACTTTGATCACATGATGAGGCCTTATCATATGAACTTCATGCCTCACTGATTGTCAGACATGGTCATAAGATCATAATGCGTAGGAACAGAAGTAGACCATCATTCAGTGAGGTCGTGGCTGATCCAAGAATCCTCACCTTCACTTTCCTGCCTTTTTCCTGTAACCTATGATTCTCTTACTGGGTAAAAATCTGTCTACCTCAGCTTTGAAAATACCAATGACCCAGCTTTGACAGCACTCTGCAGTAAAGAATTCCATAGATTCATTATCCTCTAAGAAAAGAAATTCCTGCTCTGCCTTAAATGGGTGACCCTTTATTCTGAGATTGCCATCTGACTTAGACTCTCTCACAAGGGGAAACAATTTCTTGACACTGAGCCTGTTAAGTCCCTGAGAAATCTTGTATGATTTAATAAGGTCACCTCTCATTGTTCAGTACCTCAATGAGCACAGATTCAGCCTACTCAACAACTTCTCATCACTACTTCACTGCACCTCCCCCAAGTGAAAGTCTCCTCCATGGGAGACTGATTAGCAAGGTTAGATCTCATGGAATACAGGGAGAACTAGCCATTTGGATGCAGAACTGGCTCAAGGGTAGAAGACAGAGGGTGGTGGAGGGTTGCTTTTCAGATTGGAGGCCTGTGACCAGCAGAGTGCCACAAGGATCTGTGCTGCGTCCTCTAGCTCCTTGAAAGTGGAGTCGCAGGTAGATAGGATAGTGAAGAAGGCGTTTGGTATGCTTTCCTTTATTGATCAGAGTATTGAGTACAGGAGTTGGGAGGTCATGTTGCGGCTGTACAGGACATTGGTTAGGCCACTGCTGGAATATTGCGTGCAATTCTGGTCTCCTTCCTATCGGAAAGATGTTGTGAAACTTGAAAAAGTTCAGATACAAGGATGTTGCCAGGGTTGGAGGATTTGAGTTACAGGGTGAGGCCGAACAGGCTGGGGCTGTTTTCCCTGGAGCGTTGGAGGCTGAGGAGTGACCCAATAGAGGTTTACAAAATTATGAGGGGCATGGATAGGATAAATAGACAAAGTCTTTTCCCTGGAGTCGGGGCGTCCAGACCTAGAGGGCATAGGTTTAGGGTGAGAGGGGAAAGATATAAAAGAGACCTAAGGGGCAACTTTTTCACGCAGAGGGTGGTACGTATATGGAATGAATTGCCAGAGGATGTGGTGGAGGCTGGTACAATTGCAACATTTAAGAGGCATTTGGATGGGTATATGAATAGGAAGGGTTTGGAGGGATATGGGCCAGGTACTGGCAGCTGGGACTAGATTGGTTCGGGATATCTGGTCAGCATGGAATGGTTGGTCCAAAGGGTCTGTTTCCATGCTGTACATCTCTATGACTCTATGACTCTAATTGTTTTCTATCTCCACAAATGACATGAAACAGAGAAGTGGAGGGATTTCTTCTCTCAGAAGGTAGTCAGTCTGTGGAACTATTTAGCCGTGTAATCCACACAGAAGATTATGGGATTTTAATCACTCAACGCTCTCAAACTTGACTTTAGACCATTTTTCAGCTCCTTTCTGTTCTGAAGAAGTCGTACCTGACTTGGAACATGACTCTCTTTTTGAATGTATGGAATGAGCTGCCAGAGGAAGTGGTGGAGGCTGGTACAATTGCAACATTTAAGAGGCATTTGGATGGGTATATGAATAGGAAGGGTTTGGAGGGATATGGGCCAAATGCTGGCAGGTGGGTCTAGATTGGGTTGGGATATCTGGTCGGCATGGATGGGTTGGATCAAAGGGTCTGTTTCCATGCTGTACATCTCTATGACTCTATGACCTGCTGAAATTCTCCTACATTTTCTTTGTTTATTTTATATTTGTGGTTTTTAGGTGGTTTCCCTTTTTTATTGTGTTTTTTATTGGTTTCCAAGGCAAGGTTGGTTTCCAGTTCTGAATTGCCTCAAGGGCATTAATACTCAGCTACCTCGTGTGGACGTGGAGTCAGATACAGGCTGAAACCAGACCACTACTATTGAAAATGTGGAGCAAACACAGAGAATTTTTTTTATTCATTCATGGGATGTGGGTGTCACTGGCTGGATCTGCATTTATTGCCAATCCCTAATTATCCGGAGGGCAGTTAAGAGAAAGATCGCGAAACTCTGCAGGTCTAGCAGCATCTTTGCGCAGAAAATCAGACTTAACATTTTGAGTACGGTATTAGTTCTTAAGAGCAATTGAATTTGGTAAGGGGGTCTAAGATTCTCTTCCCTGAAGAAGACCAGTCAGGTGCTTATACGCAATCCAGCAGTTTTCAATATCATTTGGTAGTGACAGCCCAGAAATAATCTTATTTATTAAATTCAGTTTCACACCTTGCCATGGCGGGATTTGAAGCATAGGAACGTGCTCACTACAGTGGTTGTATTTAAATTAAGTTTTACAGCAATAAAGCCACTTCAGTAATTCAAGAACAGGAGACTTCTTGTGGAAGTACTCACTAACATTTATTCCTCAATCAATATTGTCGTGGGGGCTTGATCTTCAAATTATATCCTACACTGACTGCAATTTATTGCTGATAAGATGCATTTGAATGTCTTGAATGGTGATATATATAAATGCAAGCTCTTTCTTTTTTGTCCCCTGTCATCTAATTTTTGTTACCATTTTCTATTCCTTGCCATTTTTTCTCAGAGTGTAAAGATAGATGTAAGATATTACAAGTTTATATTCAAAAAGGTACAAGGAGTTCTTCTTGTTAACATTTTAATAGGATCTTTCCAGTCTGGGAATTGACTAAACATTCAGTCTACCAATCCATTGCCAGAGCTCTTTATAAGAGCTTTCCAATTAATACCACTCTCCTGCTTTCTGCAGAGCTCTGTAACATTTTTCCTTTTGAAATATGTACCCACTTTCTGCCTTTCAATTTTGAAAGTAACAAATAAAGTCAAATCACCTCTCCCTCGGGAATTGCTTTCTCATTCGAGGTAAGATGCCTAGTGGTGGTTAACCTGAAGGTCACTAGGCCTCAGGCAAAGCGAGAGGTTGAGAAGGTGAGAACTTCATGGCAACTTCAGCTGGTGCAGGGAATGAGCCCACACTGTCGGGCATCACTCTGTATCAGAAACCAGCTGTCCAGCCAACTGAGATAGCCAGCTGCCTTTGAGGTTGGAGATGAACCCACCTGAATCACCACTTACAGTGTATTGCCTAAGATCGGTCTCATTCAATAATGGTGTCACCCTGCTCATGTTACTGTGCAGAGGTTCCCACACCGAGATAACAATTTATTGAACATGTTATGCATTGGGATGTTCTGAGGTGATGCTATGTGGATCGTCTTTGTCTTTCCTTCAGGCTGTTACAGAAAACAATAGTGATACAGGAGGCTATTTGGCCCCTCCATCCAATGTTAGCATTTTGGAAAAGTTATCCAATCAATCCTATTCCCTGAGATTTTTTTAGAGGTTTGTAAACTTTAATGGAGACTCTCCAGTTAAGAACAGGAAATATTAATGGGTTAATAAACCACTTTAAGGTCAACCCACCATCTTGACTAGGAAATATATTACAATTCCTTCATAATCCATTGTTTGAGAATTAGGTGGAGCATCCAACCTCAGATAACAATGCGTGCGCCTTCACTTCACAGATTTAAGAAGGTGGCTCACCATCCTGTCAAGCACAGTTAGTGATGGACAATAAATAAAATCAATCTGCTTCATTCACCTATGCTCAGCATTTACTTGCAGCCAGAATGGATTTCCTATGGGACTACGATGAGCTTTCCATGGGACATTCAAATAACATACAGCCCGCTCTCCAACACTGAACCCTTCACCTGAGGATATGTAGGTGAAGATCAAGGGATGAAGTGAGATGATCACAGATTACCATGAAAGTTCAAAGCTTGAGTGAATTGTGCCCTCTCCCACTCATTAATTTGTGAACACGGTTTGAGGAAACTGAAGCTGAACCTTGTGAGCATGACAGTGAAGTGCTGGACAGGCTGTCTGTCTCAGAGATGAATGCTGTCTCATTGAGAAGCTGTCAGCAAGGATGATAAATTCCACAGCTACAGACATAGGAAACAGACCATTGCCTCACGGTAACTGCTGTCATGGAATACACAATGAAAGAGTTGCCTTTACCTTTGTCTGACAACAAGTGTCTATTCTGGAAATTCAGTCAAACTCAGAATGTGAACCATTGTGAATGTATTGTCTGTTGTCAGGCAAATGGGTTCAAGCCCCAGTCCAGGAGTTGATGGTTGAGGGATGTGCATTCATAGTGTGGCCAAGTTGTTGATCATCAACTAGTAAATCCTTCCAATCTCAGGTTAACTCTTAACTGCCTTCTGAGCAATTAGGAATGAGCAGTAAATGCTGGCCTAGTCAGCGATGCCCTCATCCCATGAATGAAAATAAACTACAAAGTGTTAAGAGCAGGAGGGATTCCTGGTCAACCATGTCATGGAATGAAAATTAGAGCCTTTACCTTCACTATCATTGTTCCAGACCTCAAGCATTTAAAGGTGCATGTTGTCACAGCAACTCCAGCATCTTGATGTACTCTTTGGCTGGAGAACTGGTTTGGATCAGTTGGTGCGTTGACTTTAATCTCTGTTCCAGTCAGGGTGGATTTGGGATGCTCCTTCTCTCCTTACCTTTGGGTGAAGTAGTGATGCTGTGCATCAGACTTACCTTCATTCAGAACAACTGAAGAAGCCGAAGAATTCACACTAAATCTGAAGTCATGATGTGGAGGTGCTGGTGTTGGACTGGTGTATACACAGTTAAAAATCACACAACACCAAGTTATAGTCCAACAGGTTTATTTGGAAGCACTGGCTCTCGGTGCGCTGCTCCTTCATCAGGTGGTTGAGCAATGCTCCAAAAGCCAGTGCTTCCAAATAAATCTGTTGGACTATAACCTGGTATTGTGTGATTTTTAACTAAATCTGAAATGTTGTTGTAGTGATTGGAACCAGGTGGATCTTACTGATGATGAGATCCTTGATTGGGGTTGGTAACCTCGACCATCAGGAAGCCCTGGCTGACAAAGATAAACAGGGGAATCAGAGACTCTCCTGACTTCAGGGGACTGACTCCGAACTGGCTGGCCACAGTCCGTGTACTGTGCTCAAGTAAATAAAGAGTGACCGGGTGATGGGATGCCGGCCTCTGTGCACACTTGTTTTATTTGAAACAAAAGTTGAAATTCCTGGAGAAAGTCAGCAGGTCTGGCAGCATCTGTGGAAAGAAAGCAGAGTTAACATTTTGAGTCTATTGGCCCTCCTTCATGTCTCATTGCTTTATCTGCTGTTCTTGTATCATTTCTATATCACGGTTCTAGGGTTCCTTCTGCGAAGGATGACTGAGCTCTCAGTTTGATGTTTTCTCCAAAAGGTGGCATCTCTTACAGTGCAGCACTCCTTTCATAGTGAGTTGAAGTGCCAACCTTCCTTTTTGTGCTAAGTCCCAGAGACTGGATCACACAACCTTCTGACTCAGAGGCTAACTAACTGGAGAAGAGACGCCATGTGGTAGCATGAGTGAGTAAGCTTCTCGTGGCATGGTGTTGGTGACCCTATTTCTAGAGTACCAGTTCGTCACTCCCTGTTATTGTAGGCACCTCAAGGCAATGGGATAATGGTGCCAATCACGTCATAGATTCCCGACAGTGGGGAAGCAGTCCATGCGGACTCTCCGAAGAGCATCCCACCAATTTGTGTAACCCTGCATTTCCCATGACTGACCCATCTAGCCTGCACATCCCAATATGCAATTTGGCACGGCCAATCTACTTAACCTGCACATCTTTGAATTGGAGGAGGAAACCCATGCAAGCACAGGGAGAATGTGCAAACTCCACACAGTCATCTGAGGGTGGAATCAGACCCAAGTTCTTGGCACTGTGAGGCAGCAGTGCGAACCACTGAGCCACCATGCCAATCATGGGAGCCAATTACAATGGGAATGCTTATTGCATATTAAGCATGCAGGTTATTTTTGGCTTTTAATGCATTTAAACGTCTCGGCTGCTTTCAGGGAAAGTTAGGTCTTCAGATGTCTGCACATAGCTGTTTGCACCTCATTAAAGTCGAATTATCTCTGTGATGAGTTTCTGGTGCAACTGTTAACAAGTAAGGGAAGCAGTTGCTCACTGCTTGCGTTTTTGATGTTGTAGCTGGTAAAATGCATCAGCTTTGAATTGGCTGATGAAATGTACTATCGTACAGAGCCAAGGGCAGTGAGGGATGTGCAATGAATATTGGCCTGGACAGCAACAGCTACATTCCAGCAGCAATTGGTAAAGACAATTGCATTCGGCAATTATGTAGAAGGAGCAAGATTAGGCCCTGCAAGCCTGCTCCACCATTAAATAAGATCATAGTTGTTCTGATTGTAACCTCCAATCCACATTCCAACCTATTCCTGATAACAGTTCACCCCCTTGCGATGAAGACTCCATTAATCTCCACCTTAAGAACATTGAAAGATTCTGTTGACACTTTTTTCCTAAACAACCTGTTCAGACACAGCCCCTCCTAACCTCTCCATCGCGGTAACCCCCCACATCTACCATGGCTAATCCATCTAGCTTGCACACTACAGGGCAATTTAGCATGGTCAATCCAGTTAACCTTACATTTTTGGACTGTGGGAGGAAAGCTGGAGAAATCTGCATTCATCCCTTGTGGTTGGAGGGTTCCTAGGCGGAAGATGAGTTGCTCTTCTTCCAGGTGTCGTGTTGTCATGGTCTGGCAATGGAGGAGGCCAAGGACATGCATGTCCTTGGCAGAGTGGGAGAGGGAGTTAAAGTGTTTAGCCACGGGGCGGTTGGGTTGGTTGGTGCGGGTGTCCCAGAGGTGTTCTCTGAAACGTTCCGCAAGTAGGCGGCCTGTCTCCCCAATGTATAGGAGGCCACATCGGGTGCAGCGGATGCAGTAAATGATGTGTGTGGAGGTGCAGGTGAATTTCTGATGGATATCTTGGGGCCTTGGAGGGAAGTGAAGGGGG
>NC_057726.1:11740532-11779914 GCF_004010195.1 Chiloscyllium plagiosum
AACCCTCAGACTCAGCACCGCCTTCTTGACCTGCAATCTTCTTCCCGCCCTCTCCGCCCCCACCCCCTCTCCGGCCTATCACCCTCACCTTAACCTCCTTCCACCTATCGCATTCCCAACGCCCCTCCTCCCTACCTTTTATCTTAGCCTGTTTGGCACACCCTCCTCATTCCTGCAGAAGGGCTTATGCCCGAAACGTCGATTCTCCTTCTCCTTTGATGCTGCCTGACCTGCTGCGCTTTTCCAGCAACACATTTTTAAGCTCTGATCCCCAGCATCTGTAGTTCTCACTTTCTCCTGTGGGAGGAGATCACAGTACCTGGTGGAACCCCATACAGACACATGGAGAACGTGCAAACTCTATACAGACAGCCACCCCAGGCTGAAATTAAACCCAGGTCCCTGACACTGTAAGGTAGCAGTACTAATTACCATACCACCCATCAGGAAGGTCTCTTCAATTCAGAACCTTCAAGACCACCTGAAAAAGCAGACATTTTAGGGTTGGATCTGAAAGGCAGCACCTCTGACTGTGCAAGACTCCTTCAGTACTTCATCAGAAAGGATCACCTTCATTTCATTCTCAAGTCCTTGGATTGAGTCTTGAATCTATGGCTTTCTGACACAGTGAGAGAGTGTGACCCACTGATCTGTAGTTGACAGCAGTGATGGCTTCAGGGAGTATACTTTGAAAAACTGTGAGTGTGCAACCTTGTGGTTTTTACATCAAATTAATGCCTGGAATATATCTTCACTTATAGCTGTTTACTCACAGACACTCTCTATGTGAGTCATGTAGAATTACCCTGACAGTTTAACGCATGTAAATTAGCCTAATTGATACACGGCTGAATCTTCAATGTGATGCTCCGAGCACTGGTATTCTTCAATATGTCTATTTTCATTCCATTTCCATAAGTTGCTTAATTCTGATGTAAGAACTTAATAGGAGTCCCCTTGAGCCTGCCCTGTCATTCAGTTTTATTATTGGTGCTGTTCTGGCACGATTGCATTTTCTCCTCTACTTCCCATGTGCCTTGATTCCATAAGAAATCAAAAATCTGTTGACCTCTGCCTTAAATTCAGCAATAGAACATTTTGAGGTTGACAATTGTAGCAATGCATAACCCTATCAAAGGGGAAATTGATCGTAATCTCAGGTCAATACAATTGTTCCTTCATCCTGCATTTATACCCATCTGCCTTGGACTCCCCCAACAGGAACAACACTTCCACAGCATTTCCCAGAATCTTGCAGAAATGTTTTAATGAGTTCACCTCTTGTTTTTCAAGACTCGAGAGTGTGCAGACTACGTTACTCAGCATCTCATCAAAGTTCAACCTTGTCAGTCCAGGGACTAATCTAGTGAAACTTCACTGTACCTTCTCCAATGCAAGTATATCCTTCCTAAAATATAGAGGTCCAATCTGCTTGCATTACAGATGTGGTCTCACCAAAGCTCAATACGATTGCACAAGACTCCATATCCCAGACGTCCAATTCTGTTGCACCTAGGGCACATGCCATTTACTTTCTTGTATGGGCATACCAGAAACCCTCAGATTATCAATATTTAAAAGTTTCATGATTTGGAGGTGCTGGTGTTGGACTGGGGTGGACAAAGTTAAAAATCACACAACACCTGGTTATAATCCGACAGGTTTGCTGAGAGAGCGCTGCTCCTTCGTCAGTAAGCCTGCATTTCTACTCTTGTGAACAAAGAGAATAACCTGAAACATCCGCACATTATACTCCATCTGCCACCCATTGCACTACCTGGGTCTCTTTGCGGTCTGTTTGTGTTCTTTTCCCAGCTTACATTCCCACCAGGCTTTATGTGATCATCATTCATTGGTCTTTGTGTTTAAGTGATTCATTTAGGTTCTAAATTGCTGGGGCCACAACACTTATAAAGTAAGAAAACGTTATGGTCTAGGTTTTCTTCTTAATATATTTTGAGGGGGTTTGGTCTGGTCTATAACAATGTGGGGGCTCGTCTGAAATCAAAATCTCTAATCCTAGGTTGAGTCCAGCATTATTGTATTCAAAGGCCGTAAGTAATGAGTGTTGGTGTTCTTTATTTTGGGTGTTGCATTGGGTGGTTAAAAATAAGGTGCACTTTGTGTAATAATGACTCTTTCAGTCGCTAAGAATTTCTTCAGGGTGGAAGAAATCACTTCAGGACTTTTACAGAAACTGGGCAAAGCAAAGCCTTGGAATTGGCAGACAAGTTGGAGTTGAGGTTGCCTGGGTCTGTGCAAAACAGGGGAAGTAATTACAGCAATAGCTTGACATTTACGATTGCTGGAAATGCAATCAGAATAATTGGACAAAAATTCAATTGCAAATTAAACAGTTCGAACATGAAAAGAAAATGAGACAGTTTGCATTACTATTGGAAATAGAGTAGAAATAGAGAATAGCTCTGGCAGCAGGATGAGAATCCCAGCTTTTAACAGAGAGCAGAATAAGAGCTTTCACATCCAGTTCCAAAAAAATCCCCAGCAACTACTGAAAGCTAAAACTAAAAATCCTGGTTCTGTGGGAGCTTGACCCTACCCATTCAGACTGCTTCTATTATTCCTACTCAAAAATAACCCATGGCCTCACCAGCTGTTTGCTTCATTGGCGTTGAGCCAGCTGCTCATTACCTGTCTCAACATTTTTTAATCAACAAAAATGAGGACAAAATACACCACTTAAAGCCATAGTATCATCACACTTTGGTAAAACCATATTGAATCTATCTGACTATATTAAGTATAGCAGCACTTTAAACAAAAAAAATGCACTGAATGCTTTGTTTAAAAGTAAGGCACCAATCAGAGTTTGCTAAGTTGGTGCAATCAGTTTCCATGGTCGTAACACTCAAGAAGCTACAAGCTCTCTGACTCTTAAACATATTGGAATTATTGTTATTATGTATTAATGAGAAAGAGATTAACAGTAAATGTTCATAGTGGTTATTAAACAGCAGACAAAGGCTGGCAGTATTCAGAGCTGGATTCCCTGAGGAGTTGTAAATTAAAGCATTTGTTTCACGCAGAAGTTGTTCTGTGAAAACAAAATGCAAAAGAAAATCTAAGGGATGTAATGAAGTACACCATTGAGATTCAAAAGAGTAGGAAATAAAGAAATATTTGCATTTATATAGTTCCTTTATGTCTTCTAGATAAAAACAAACTACAGTCAGATACATCCATTTGATGTTGATGTCAATGTTATAGTGTGAAACCTGGAAACCAGTTTTGCTCATACCTAAAATGTACAAACAGTAATGTGACAATGGTAATGATGGAGGATTTCAAAACTCGGGGACATATTTTTAACGTGAGAGGAGAAAGATTTTAAAAAGACATGATAGCCATTTTTACTGTTACACAGTGAGTGGTTTATGTGTGGAATGAGCTTCCAGAGGAAATGGTGGATGAAGGTACACTTACAAGGTTTAAAAGACATTTGGATAAGAAATGTTTGGAAGGATATGGGTCAAGCTCAGGCAGGTGGAACTAATTTAGTTTGGGATGATGGTCAGCATGGACTGGTTGGACCGAAGGGTCTGTTTCTGTTCTGCATGACGAAGACTGACACTATGACGAGATTATGTCATATTTATCGGGGATTAAGTATTGCACCAGTATGGGGGCTACCTCAATGCAAAAGCAAAATACTGCAGATGTTGGAAAGCTGAGATAAAAGCAAGAAATGCTGGGACTGCTCAGTGGGTCAGGCAGAATCTGTGGAGATGACCACAGTTCAACATTTCAGGTTGATGACGAGGATAACTCCCAACTCCTCGATGCTGTTGCTTCTTTTACATCCACCGCAGAGGGCCGATGGGGCCATGATGTAAGACTTATCCAAAAGGCAAAACTTCTGACAGTGAAGTGCTGTGAGTGTCAGCCTCTCAGAGGTGGGAGTTTGACTATGAACCAAAGAATGACATAAGGTGACAATTATAAAAATCACATGACACCAGGTTATAGCCCAAAAGGTTTAGTTGGAATAAACCTGTTGGACTATAACCTGGCATTGTGTAATTTTTAACTTTGTCCACCCCAATTCAACACCGGCTTCTCCACATAAGGTGAGAAGGAATATTTGTTTTGGCACTTTATCCTGCCTTGAGGGTATTACATAACACTGCACACTCATCAAATTACTTTTGAAGTGCAGTCATTGTAGTTTTGTAGATATGTCTTGCAGCCAGCTTTCTGTGCTGTGATGTCCCACAAATAGCAAATTAGATGAAAAACCAGTTAGTATGTTTTCTTTTTGGTGCTGTTTATTGTGGGAGGAATGTTGCTGAATGCAGTCTGAACAATGGTGCTAGATCTTTTATTCATGACTGAACAGACATCTTTTCCGAAAGAGAGCATCATTGATATGACAGTTATTTATCTACATAAGAAGATAAGAATGAGGAGCAGGAGTAAGCCATTCAGCCCTTTGAGCCTGCTCTGCTATTTAATATGATCTTGGCTGATCTCAACTAGACCTCAATTCCACTTTGCTGCCTGCTCCGTGTAACCCTTCAACCCAATACTAATTAAAAATTGATCACCTCCTTAAGTTTATTCACTAACTCCATTTTGAAGAAATTAGTTGACTAATGTTTGCTTATTTTTGCTGTAAGTCTGTTGGAGTAGTGGAACTCACAATACATCACAGTGGCCACAGCTACTCCCCAAAGAATTAATCCCCTCAATAAATGAAATATGATCCATACAGCTGCACATATTAGTTCCCATATAATGTGGATTTGCTGCTATCCTCCTCTTTCAAAATAGGGGTCTCCACTGTCTATTTGATCTAGTGGGGTAGAGGAAAACCCCTTGCTTCTCTCATGAAAAGAGGCTCTTACACATGATGCCATTAATTTCATGATAGCAACTCTGTACAAGTTGCATTGATGTGACAGACATTGTTACAGAGGCAAAGAGTGCGACCTGGATCAAGCAGACAGCACTGGAGAAACTCAGCATTTTTAGCAGCACTATGTATAGAGAAACAGTGTTAATGTCTCAAATCTATTATGGCACTTCTCCCTCAATTCTTAAGAAGTCATACCAGACACAAAACATTAACTCTGTTTCTCTGTCTATACAGAATAGATGGGCAGGAGGTTGGAAGTACACAGCAAGCCAGGCAGCATCAGGAGGTGGAGAGGCAGATGTTTTGGGTGTAAACCTTCTTCAGATGCTGCCTGGCTTGCTGTGTTCTTCCAACCTTCTGCCTGTCTATTTTGGATTCCAGCATCTGCAGTTTTGTTTTTGTCTCTCTACATGCAGCTGGACCTGCTGAGTTTTTCCGGCTTTCTCTGTTTGCTTTGGATGTCCAGAAGCCACGGGATTTTGCTTTTGTGTGAGTAGGTAGGATGTAGGTCTGACTCCTTTGTGGTTCTGAGCTGTTCACCTACAAAGCCCATACGACGTCATGTTGGACAGTGTTTAGGCCACTCCTCAGCATTCACCCTTCCTGATATACAACAGGAGGAATACATAAAATTTATAGCGTGGAGATGATCATTCAGTGCATTTTATCTGTTTGCCCAAGAAAGGGTCACTCAGTCAGAACCAACTTTCCTGTTATTCCTGCGTTGTCCTTTAGGTTGCAGTATCTTTTAAAAAAAAACCATGCATATTTGTGTATTTTAAAATAGAATGAGGATTTTTGCCTCTATCACAATTTCAGGGCATGAGTTCTTGACCCCATCATCTTTTGAAACTTTTTTTATATCCCCTTCCAAATATTCTGCCAAATATTTGAAATTTACAGCCATCGAGTATTGTAATGCCAGCACTGTACAACTCTGCTAAAGGAAAGCAATCATTCTTCTCCAATCTGTTTTGACCTCTCATAGTTTTATATGCCTCAAGTAAACCTTCTCTCAGCCACCTCCAAAGAAAATAATCCTTGCTGCAGACTTGGCAACATCCTGTTAAATTTGCTCTGTGTCTCCTTAGACACAAAAAAACCCCTGCAAATGCTGGAATCCAAGGTGGACAAGCAGGAGGCTGGAAGAACATAGCAAGCCAGGTAGCATCAGGAGGTGGAGAAGTCAACATTTAAGGTTTAACCAAAACGTTGACTTCTGTACCCCTTTGGTCCAATCACATCCATCCTTTAACATCCTTACTATGACGACCAGGGTTGAGACAAAGTTCCAGTTGTTGGCAGGCCCAACCCCTGACTCACAAGACTGTGTGTTCAAGTTCCACTCCAAATACCTGAACACTAACATTCAGGCTGATGTTCAGTGCAGTAACTGAGTATTGCAGGACGTGACAGCATTTGGATGAGAACTAAACTCTAAGATGGAGATTAAAAACTCCTCATGTCTATTTTTGAGACAATAGGGGTCTTATCCTTAGTGTCCTGGCCAATATTTATCCCTCTGTCACAACCACAGGTTATTTGCTCATCATCACTTTGCAGTTTGTGGGAGCTTCCTATGTGCAAATTGACTGCAAACATTCATTGCTTTTCAAAATTATGGCATTGCATGTTTGATGTGCCATGAAAGGCATTTTATTGATGGATTTAGCCATAGAGTCAAAGAGTTGAACAGTACAGAAACAGACCCTTCGGTTCAACTTGTCCATGCTGATCAGATATTAGAAATTAATCTAATCCTGTTTGCCTGCATTTGGCCCATATCCTCTGAATCCTTCTTCATGTACCCATTCAGACGTCTTTTAAATGTTGTAATTGTACCACCCTCCTCCACTTCCTCTGGCAACTCATTCCATGCATGCATCACATTCTGCATGTAAAAGTTGTCCCTTAGGTCCCTTTTAAAACTTACCCCTCTCACCTTAAATCAATCCTCTCTGGTTTTGGACTCCCCTACCCTGGGAAAATGACCTTGTCCATGCCGCTGGATGGTTTTATAAACCTCTCCAAGGTCACCCCTCAGCTTCCGAGAGAAAATAGCACCAGCTGTTCTTTATTATTTTTCTTGATGTGGATGGAAGTGATAGAGCAGCGTCCATATGGATCTGTGCTGGGGCTTCAACATTATTAGCCATTTAGATAACACAAGTTGCCAATCACACCAAAATTTGTGGTCTGATGGAAATGGAAGAATTAGAGAGGCATTGACACCTTAAGTGAACTGGAGAAACATAGTGAATGGATTTTAGTTTTGGTCTGAAAAAAAAAAGTCTGGGGGCTTGGGTGTGTGTGAAAGTGAGGCTACAAAAAGGGGAGTGAGGAGGACCATTAAAAGAAATCGAAGCTGATTTTTGTTACATGAGACTCAGTCCTATTTGAGAAGTTCACAACTTTAATTGTTCTCATTGAGTAGGGGGACAAATCAGTTGGGGGTAAAATGGGCTAATTCTCTTTGCTGCCTGTAACCCCAGAGAGCTCTGATGAAGAGACATCGAGGCTCAAAACGTTCGCTTGCTCTCTCTCTCTGCAGATGCTGTCTGACCCACTTTGATCTCCAGCATTTGTTGTTTTCAATTAAAATTAAGTTTGCACAAAAGATCAGATTTAGCTGAGTCTAGGTATTCCAGAGGGTCATGGGGGCTAGAGGAGAGGATGGATAGAGAGGGGCAAAGCCATTGACAAAATTGAAAAGTCGAGTTTCAAAATTAAGGTGATGTTTAACTAAGAGACAGCAGGGGTCAGTCGACGTGGTGTTGACTGATGTGAACTTGGTGTGAGTTAGAACATGAGCAGCAGAGTTTTGGATGATCTCCACATGATCCAACAACCTGCTTCAGTCTGCATGCTGTATGAGGTTTATATAAATGAACAGAAAAGAGTTTTCCAGTGAGATATATGCCTTTTGTTTAAATCACACCTCATGCAATAAAATTAAATAAATATGAAGTTCTGTTTCTCTCTTAAGAGCTAAGCTTGTTTTACAGGTCAATATGTTTGAATTAACCAGCACCAACAGTTAGGAGAAAGTGAGGACTGCAGCTGTGGATGGAGGTGAGGGGGGAGGTGTTGGTGCAGATTTCGCAGTTCTTGCATTGGCAGGGGAAGGTGACGGAAGTGAGGGGTGGGGGGAGGATCCTTCCATATCTGACAGAAATTTACAGGTACTTCCACACATGTCATGTACTGTATCCATTGCACCCAATGCAGTCTCCTCTACATCAGGAAACAGGATGCCAACTTACGGATCGTTCCAGAGAACATCTCTGGGACGCCTGCACCAACCAACCCCACTGCCAGTGGCTGAACACTTTAACTCCTCCTCCTACTCTGCCAAGGACATGCAGGTCCAGCGCCGCCTCCATTGCCGATGGCTAGAGAAAGAATGTCTCATCTTCCACCTTAGGACCGGTAACCACATGGGATCAATGTGGATTTCACCAGTTTCCCTATTTCCCCTTCCCCTATCTTATCCGTATCTGTCAGCCCCCGTCCCCGGCCCACAAGCCTCAAAACTGATGAAGGGCTTATGCCCAAATATCATTTCCCCTGCTCCTCAGATGCTGTCTGACCTGTGCTTTTCCAGCACCACACTCTCAAACACTAACTGTTAACCTTAACAGCCTACATTCACTCATGCCTTAACCTGCAGTTTCAAAGCCTCCTAGACTATCAGGAGAGAAGGTAAAACTTGTGGCTTTTCCAAGCACAAACGTGATTGCTCCAGAAAAATATGAAGAAATAAAGATTGACATCTGACCTTTATTCCTGATGAAGGGCTTTTGCCCGAAGTGTCGATTTTACTGCTCCTCGGATGCTGCCTGAACTGCTGTGCTCTTCCAGCACCACTAATCCAGAATCTGACCTCTCCCCCTGCTCTCTTTGTTCAGGATAAAATGAATGGCTCAAATCCAAATTGGAACAGAATTTGCTGTCATGCTGTAGTATGTGCAGCTAAACAGAGAAGATATTTTCACTGGTGACAAAAATCAGAGCCTGAGACTATAGATTTATGATAATCACTAATAAATCCAATTAGGAGTTCAGCTGAAGCTTCTTTACCCTGAATATGGGACTCAGTGCACAACTTGTGAAGGCTCATTCAATAACCAACAACCTTGCAACCAATACCATTGAGGAGGCTAAAGGCAGCAGACAAATGGGAACGCCTCTACCAATAAATTAGCCTCCAAGGCACGCATATCCTGACTCGGAACTTTATCAACATTTCTCCATTGTCATTGGGTCAAAGTCCCGGAACTCCCTTTTTAACAGGACTCGTGGTGTATCTACACCACATGGACTGTAACAGTTCAAGATGGCAGCTCATTCATAATCTTTAGAATGGGCAATAACTGCGGACCAAGCCATGAAAGCTCATATCCTGTGAGCGGATAATGAAGGGCAGGGATGTATTTAATGGAAAACTAGATTAAAAAGTGGGAGGCGGGAAAGACTAGCAAGATACATTGATGGGGTTAGGTGAAGCGGGATGGGAGGAGGCATACTTAAACACAAATGCCAACATGGACTATTAGGCCATGAAGCCTGATTTCATGTTGTATGTATTTTGTCTTACATTATCAAATTGTCCAAGTCTCTTTGCTAAGTCTCTCTGTTAAATGAAACCAATCTAGCGTTAAAGAAGTGAACATCTTTAAGGTCTGGTCAATGGCTTTTCATGGTCTCCAAATCAATGAGATTCACTCGAGTTTTCGATGTCTATATCACTGTATTCCAACGACTTCTCTTAATCAGCAGTCAAGTTGTTTTTTTATATCTCATCAATCCTCTGTAAACTGAATATAATTTCATGGTTAAAACAAAAATAAAACCACATCATAAAATGTAGCAACCTGCAGAAATCCTAGCATCAATAACTCTCCTAATTATAGTGAGTTATTCAATAATTTGAGAAAAGGGTCTAAAGGGACAGCTGCCAATTCAGCACAATGTCCATCCTCTCAGTCATATTTGAAGAAACATTATTCAAAGTTTCCACTTTCCGTATGTTTACTAATGTTAATTTTGCATTAGTGTTTGTATTAACAATAATAATACTTATCTCTAATCTTATTGAAACTATGCAGCTCAATTTCACCCATTCATTAGCTACAGACTTGAAGCGTTAACGTGTTCTCTCTCAATGGATGCTGTCTGTGTTTAAGAATAAGCTTTCGGCTGCAAAGAAACCATTTTGAGTTTTTTTTAAAATCATTCACAGGATGTGGGCATTACTGGCTGAACCAGCATTTACTACTTTAGCTGTCCACAAAGTAGTTAAGGAACACATTGCTATGGGTCTAGAGTCACATGTAGGCCAGACCAGGTAATGACAACAAATTTCCTTCCGTAAAGGACAATAATGAACCAGATGGGTTTTCCCCAATGATCAGCAGCAGCAGTTTCATGGTCATTAGATTCTTAACTCCAGAGAATTTTGAGTGAATTCAAATTCCACCACCTTCCACGGTTAGATTTAAACTAAGGTCCCCGGAACAACACCTGTGTTTCTGGATTAATAATCTAGCAATAATGCCAAAACAGAAATTGCCAAAAAGGCTCAGCGGTTGTGACAGCATCTGTGGAGAGAAATCAGAGTTGACGTTTCGGTTCTGAGGATGGGTCACTCAATCTGAAACGTTAACTCTGATTTCTCAGCACAGATGCTGTCAGACCTGCTGAGCATTTCCAGCAATTTCTGTTTTTGTTTCTGATTTCCAGCATTCGCAGCTCTTTCAACTTTTTATTGAGCAATAACACCGCTAGGCTATCGCTTATCCCAAGATTGTGTGAGATTATAAATAAAGCTCCCTCTCTCTCTCTCTCTCTTCAAGAACCCTTCTAAGTCCAATTTAATTAGTAAATTTTCATCAATGACTAGGAAGGAGGAAACTTGGAATTAATTATCAAAAACCTAATAATTAACAACATCCTGGGTAAAATAGTGACACAATCCTGGAATCACAGCTTTCAATCTTCTGTGCACACGAGAGAAGAAATAAATGCAACATTTTAAATGTTATTCATTGTGTTGACTCACACAGTAAAAGCTTGTCAGATGATTGACGATATTCTATTTTACTTACTCTGTCTCATCACACATTTTTTTGTACTTTATTAGTAACCATGGTTTTAACTGTGACACAGTTGGTCGCACTTTCTTCTCTGACTCAAACGATTGCAGAATCATAATCCCACTCTGGGGATTTAAACAGAAAATCTGAACTGCCAATTCAAGGCAGTGCTGAAGAAAGGTTGCAGTGTTGGAGATGATGAAATCACAGTTTCATCTGTTTCTGAGGTGCCTGTGTATGATTTCACGGTATTATGTTAAAGGATACCTGGGCAGTTTTCCCTACTGCCCTGGTCAATATTTATTCCTCCACAAACATACAGGCATAGGGATGTACAGCAAAGAAACAGACCCTTAGGTCCACCTTGTCCATGCTGACCAGATATCCTAAATTAATCTCGTCTCATTTGCCAGTACTTGGTTCATATCCGTCTAAACCCTTCCTATCCATGTACCCATCCAGATGCCTTTTAAATATTGTAATTGTACCTGCCTCCACCATTTCCTCTGGCAGCTCATTCCACACACACATGCAAATGTTGCCCCTTAGGTCCCTTTTAAATTTTTCCCCTCTCACCCTAAACCTATGTCCTCTAGTTCTAACACCCCCATCCAAAGGAAAAGACCTTGTCTATTTCTCCTATCCATGCCCGACCTCTCAGCCTCCAACGCTCCATGGAAAACACCCTAGCCCTATTCAGTCTCTCCCTGTAGCTCAAATCCTTCAACCCTGGCAAAATCCTTTTAAATGTGAGGTGATTCACTTTGGGAAGAATAACAAAAAGATGGGGTACTGGGCTAATGGTCGGATACTTGGTAGTGTGGAGGAGCAGAGGGATCTTGGTGTCCATGTACACAGATCCCTGAAAGTTGCCACCCAGATAAATAGTGCGGTGAGGAAGGCATATGGCGTACTGGCTTTTATTGGTAGAGGAATTGAGTTCCGGAGTCCTGAGGTCATTACTTACTACATTGTTGTTTCTGGGATCTTGCTGACTTCCGTGATTTCTATACAGCAATAGAAGACTTGTGTGCGTTTTCCAGCTCCACAGTTTATTCACTCTGATCTCCAGCATCTGCAATTCTCACTATCTCCACCTAATGGCTGCGTATGCAAAGCTGTGGTGGCTCAATGTCGCAGTGGTCAGTAATACTACCTCACAGCACCAGGGACCTGGGTTTGATTCCAGCCTCAAGTGACTGTCTGTGTGGAGTTTGCACATTCTCCCTGTGTCTTTGTGGGTTTCCTCCAGGTACTCTGGTTTCCTCCAACTGGGATGTGCAGGTTAGGCCGTGCTAAATTGCCACATAGTTTCCAGGGATGTGTAGGTTGGCCATGGGGGGTCTGGGTGGGATGCCCTTCAGAGGCTTCCTTCTGTGCTGTAGGGATTCTAAAGTTTTGCTGATTTACTATGGTTGGATAGTCACAAAGGAATTTCACAATATCATTGCTGAAATAGTGCAGGGTGCAATATACTAACATGGATAGCAGATTAGCTGGCTGGGAGAAAACAATATATATAAATGGATCATTTAGTGATTGGTAGGATGTGACACAGACGTCTCATTTCATTGGGCACTCGACTTTCTACAATTACATCTATGACTTTAATGAGGGGAGCAAAGGTATGGTAGCTGAATTTGCAGATGACACAAAAATCGATCGGAACATTTGTGTAAAAGACGTCTGGAGGAGGCTGCCTTCTAATGTTGATAGAGTGAGTGAGTTGATGGAACATAATGGAGGGAAAAAGTTAAATTGTTTAATTTTGCAGGAAGAATACAAAACCAGTTTATTACCTAAAGAGATAATGACTGCTGAATTCTGAATGCAAGAAATGGACTCGGGTGTTTTAGGGCATGAGTCAGAAAAGATTAGTACAAAGGGCCAGCAAGTATTTAAGATGGCTAATGTAATGTTATTTTGAGAGGAATTGAATGTTAAGATAAGGATGCTTCAGTGATACAGGGTTTTGGTGAGACCCTATCTTTAGGCAGTTTCAGTCTGCTTATTTAAGGAAGGATGTCAATGCATTGAAAGCAGTTCAGAGGAAGTTTATTAGATTGATATCTGCAATGAATGGATTACTTTCCTGATTGAACTGGAAATTTTGGACAGACTGGACTTGCTATTGCTGGCATTTAGAAGAGTGAAGTGCAATTTAATTGAAATACAAAGTTAGCTCGGTTGGCTTGCTGCCTGGCTTGTAATGTGAAGTGATACCAACAGCATCGGTTCAATTCCTATCTTAGTTACCATCAAAGACTACTTGTCAACATCTTCTCCTGCCTGAGGCATGGTGACCCTCAGGTTAAACCACCACCAGTTAGTCCTGTCTAACGAGGGAGCTGGAGTACAGTGATTTTACTTTTATAAGATCCTGAAACGTTTTGACAAGATTGATGTGGAAACTATGTTTCTTCTTGTGAGTCCAGAAGTAAAACTTTAGAATTGTATTTTGAGGATGGTGATGTAGAGGACTTTTTCTCTTTGTGGGACTTTGAAGATATCTGCTTCAGGAGGTGGTGGCTGCAGGATCCATAAGACTGTAAGATCATTTGATATAGCAGCAGAATTAGGCCATTTGGCCTATCAAGTCTGTTCCACCATTCAATCATGGCTGATATTTTTCTCAATCCCACTCTCCTATCTTCTTCTGTAACCTTAGGCCTCCTTACTTATCAAGAACCTGTCCATCTCTGTCTTAAATATACCCAATGACTTGGCCTCCACAGCCTTCTGCAGCAATGAGTTCCACAGTTACCATCCTCTGGCTGGAGCAATTCTTCCTCAGCTCATTTCTAAAGGGTCATCCTTTCACTCTGAGGCTGGGCCCCATGGTCTTAGTCGTTCCTGCTAATGGAAATATGTTTCACATTTCCACTCTATCCAGACCTCTAGGTATTCTGTAAGTTTCAATGAGATTCCCTCCTCATCCTTTTGAACTCCATCAAATACAGACTCGGAGTCCTCAGTTGCTCCTCAAATGAAAAGTTGTTCATCCCCGGGATCATTCTTGTAAACCCCCTCTGGACCCCCTCTAAGGACAGCATATCCTTCCTTAGGCACACGGCCCAAAATAGCTCACAAAATTCCAACTATAGTCTGACCAGATCCTTATACAGCCTCAGCAGCACATCTCATAACATAATTCTCAATTAGGACTCCTAAGTTCCTTTGTGCTTCAGCTTTCCAAAGCCTTTACCCATTTACTACATTTCTTTTCCCTAACAAAGTGCATGACCTCACACTTTCCCACATACTATTCCACCTGCCATTTCTTTGCCCTCTGGCCTAGTCCTTTTGCAGCCTCCCACTTCCCCAGCACTACCTATCCCTCCAAATATATTTGTGTTTCCAGCTAACTTAACAACAATGTCCTCAGTTCCTTCGTCCAGATCGTTAATGTATAATGTGAATAGTTGTTGTGGTCCCAACACTGACCCCTGCAGAATTTCACTAGTCACTGGCAGCAATCCTGAAAAAGACACCTTCAGCTTTACTCTCTGCTTTTTATGAGTCAATCATCTATCTATGCCAGTACCTTGCTGATAACACTTTGGGCTCTAAACTTATTTGGCAGCATCCTTTGTGGCACCATGCCAAAGGCTTTACAGAAATCCAAACAGATCACCTCCTCTAGCTCTCCTTACCCACTACCTCCTCAAAAAATCCCAACAGAGTTTTCAGGTATGACACCCTTTGACAAAACTGTGCTGACTAAGTCCGATTTTACCGTGCACTTCCAAGTACTCCACAATCTCATCCTAAAATAATGGACTCTAAAATCTTACTAATGACTGAGGTCAAGCTAACCGTTACATCAGATTTGAATATTTTGTAAGGTGGAGGTAAATGGAATTTTTTGTGCAACCAAGTCAAAGAATCTTTGAGAATGATGTCTGCAGAACTAATTCTGTGCTACAGTCTGTCTTTTTGAAACTAGAAATTGTTACCTACTGCCTTTCTCTTTTCTTAAACGGGGTGTTACATTTACCATTTACCAGTCCTGTGGCACACTTCCTGACTCCTGGAAGTGTGGAAGATCACCACCAATGCTCTATAATCTTCTCAGCCATCTCCTTCAGGATGCTCGCTCTGGGTGATTTATTCACCTTCATACCTCTCAGCTTCTCCAGCACCTTCTCCCTTGTAATTGCTACGTTCCTCACTTCTGTCCCCTGATTCTTTTGAACTTCTGCTTTCCAACTGGTGTCTTTCACTGTGAAGATTGATGCAAAGTACCTATTCAGTTCCTCCACCATTTCTCTGTTCGCCCTTACTTTGTCTCCAGCCTCATTTTCCAGTGGGTCATTCTTGTCTCTCTCTTACATTTTATATATCGAAAACAACTCTTGCAATCTTCTTTTGTGTCACTAGCTAGCTTAGCCTCATGTTTCATCTTCTCCCCTTTAATGCTTTTTTAGTTGTCACTAGTTTTTGGAGGTTTCTCAATCCTCTGACTTCCCACTAATCTTCATCACATTGCATGCTTTTTGTTTTGCTTTTATGCTGTCTCTGACTTCCCTTGTTAATCATGGTTGTCTTCCCCTTACTATGTTTCTCCTTTCTTTCTGCTGCACCTCCCAAATTACCCCCCAAACCCCCTGCCATTGCTGCTCCAGCATGTTCCCTGTTAGACTTTCCTTCGAATCAACTCTGGCCATCTCCTCTCTCATGCCTTTGTAGTTACCTTTACTCTGTGTCACACCGTTACATCAAATTTGAATATTTTGTAAGGTGGAGGTAAATGGATTTTTTTGTGCAACCAAGTCAAAGAATGATGACTGCAGAACTAATTCTGTGCTACAGTCTGTCTTTTTGAAACTAGAAATTGTCTCACCTGTAATGTTTAGCAATTATCACTAAGCTCTGACCTTCTTATCTCCCAGTGGAGATAAAAGGTAAACTGCCAGTAATCAGAATTTTGGAAGAAACGTATTAGCATTAGCTTAAAATATACTGCAGGTCTGTCAGTACCTGATAACGAAGAAAAATCAGATTAAAATTTTGGGTTGCAGTTACAGTCCTGCTGCACACTATCAACATTTGCAGTCTTCATTCCACCTCTCCTGGTTCAGGGACTGAATTTAAATTCACACATCAAAGATCAGTATGTCGAACAGTGAGAACATTGTGGCCTTCAGTTTACAAATGCTCGTGTTTTGACAATGAGGGAATAATCAGAAATGGAGCAGAATAGCCAAAGTAGCAGTTGGAATGATTAACTCTGACTGAAAAAGGCAGAGTAGATTTTCAGTAGACAGCCACTGTGAAATGTGGAAGGTCAACACAATTGTCCATTGTTAAGCACTTCTTTTCCCCCTCTTCCACACAAGAGCCTTGAAGCCAAAGGCAAAGCCATCAGTCAACTTGGAAACAATTTTACTTTATAAAAACCAAAAGAACTACAGATGCTATAAATCAGAAGCATAAACAAAAGTTCCTCAGATCGGATCTGAAATGTTTACTCTGATTTTTCTTGACTGATGCTGCCAGACCTGCTGAGCTTTTCCAGCAACTTCTGTTTTTATGTCTGTGACGGTTTTGCTTGTTCATTCATATTTGAGCCTGACTGATGAAGTTTAATCCTTCCTCTCTCTCCCATTTGCGAAAGTCCTAAAAAATGTCTCTAGAACTGTCTATGACTTTTTGTAATTATCTCTCTGCCTCAATTAATCAGATCATAGGTTTTCCCTTCACTTGCTATTTTGCTGTTGACACTTTGGTAAGACCATAAGAAATAGGAGCAGAAATCAGCCCATCGAGTCTGTCATGGCTCAAAGTTTCTCAACCCCATTCCCTGCTTTCTCACTGTAATCCTTGATCCCCTTGATACTCAAAAACTTATCTATCTCCATCTTAAATATACTCAATTAATTGGCCTCCATAGCTTTCCATGGCAATGAATTCCATAGATTCACCACTCTCTGGCTAAGGAAGAGACCTTGGCGTGCAGGTTCATTGTTCCTTGAAAGATGACTCTCAGGTAGATAGGATAGTGAAGAAGACATTTGGTATGATTTCCTTTATTGGTCAGAGCATTAAGTATAGAAGTTGGGAGGTTGTGAGAGCAGTGGATATAGTACACATGGATTTTAGCAAGGCATTTGATAAGGTTCCCCATGGTAGGCTCATTCAGAAGGTAAAGAGGCATGGGATAAAGGAATATCTGGCTGTCTAGATACAGATTTGGCTGTCCCATAGAAGACAGAGGTTGGTGGGAGATGGAAAGTATTCAGCCTAGAGCTTGGTGACCAGTGGTGTTCCGCAGGGATTGGTTCTGGGATCTTTGCTCTTTGTGATTTTTATAAATGACTTGGATGAGGAAGTGGAAAGGTGGGTTAGTAGGTTTGCTGATGACACAAAGGTTGGTGAAGTTGTGGATAGTGTGGAGAGATGTTGTAGGTTGCAAAGGGACATTGATGGATGTAGAACTGGGCTGATAAGTGGCAGGTGGAGTTCAGCCTGGAAAAGTCATTCACTTCGGAAGGGCATATTTGAATGCAGAGTCCAGGGTTAAAAGCCAGATTCTTGGCAGTGTGGAGGAACAGAGGGATCTTGGGGCCCATGTCCATAGCTTCATCAAAGTTGCCACTCAGGTTGATGGATTGTTAAGAAGGTGTATGGTGTGTTGACTTTCATTAGCGGGGGATTGAGTTTAAGAGCCGTGAGGTTAAGCTGCAGATCTATAGAGCCCTGGTTAGACCACACTTGGAATACTATGTTCAGTTCTGGTTACCTCATTATAGGAAAGATTTGGAAGCTTTAGCGAGGGTGCAGAGGAGATTTACCAGGATGCTGCCTGGACTGGAGGGCATGTCTTATGAAGAAAGTTTGAGGGAGTTAGGGCTTTTCTCATTGGAGTGAAGAAAGATGAGAGGTCACTTGATCGAGGTGTACAAGATGTAGAGAGGCATACATAGTGGATAGCCAGAGACTTTTTCCCAGGGTGGAAATGTCTATCACAATGGGGCATAATTTTAAGATAACCGGAGGAAGGTTTCGAGGAGCTGTCAGAGGTCGGTTCTTTACACAGAGAGTGGTGAGGTGCGTAGAATGCACAGCCAGCAGTGGTAGTAAAGTCAGATACATTAGGGACATTTAGGTGACTCTTAGATAGGTACATGGAAGGTGGCACAATGAAGAGTATATAGGTTAGTTTGATCTTCGAGTAGGACATAAGGCTAGCACAACATTACTGTGCTGTAATGTTCTATGTTCTATGTTCTATGTCATGTGCAGCTGTACTGGACATTGGTTAGGCCACTTTTGGAACATTGCATGCAATTATGGTCTCCCACTTATGGAAGGATGTTGTGACTCTTGAAAGGGTTCAGAAAATATTGACAAGGATGTTGCCAGGGTTGGAGGGCTTGAGCTATAGGGAGAGGCTGAATAGGATGCGGCTACTTTCCCTGGCGTGTTGGATGCTGAGGGATGATCTTATAGAGTTTAGGGTGAGTGAGGAAAGATTTAAAAGGAACCTAAGGGGAACTTCTTCATGCAAAGATCGTGTGTGTATGGAATGAGCTGTCAGAGGAAGTGGTGGAGGCTGGTACGATTACAACATTTAAAAGGTATCTGGATAGGTATATGAATAGTAAAGGTTTAGAGGGATATGGGCCAAGTGCTGGCAAATGGGACTAGATTAATTTAAGATATCTGATTGGCATGGGCGAGTTGGTCTTCCCTTTAGTCTGAGGGTGTGTCTTTGGATCCTAGTCTCTCCTACGAATGGAAACATCTTCCCAACATCTCCTCTGTCCAGGCCATTCAGTATTTTGTAGGTTCCTTCCCCCATCCTTCTAAACTCCATTGAGTATAACTCAGAGTCCTCAAACATTCCTCATATGCTAAGAGGTTCATTCCTGGGACTATTTTCTTGAACCTCCACTCAACATGCTCCAGGGCCAGTACATCCTTCCTGAGAAATGGGGCCCAAAACTGCACACAGTACTCCAAGTGTGGTCTGACCAGAGTCTTACAGAGCCTCAGAAATCCATCCCTGCTTTTATATGCAAGTCCTCTCAAAATAAACGCATTTGCCTTCCTAACTACTGACTCAATCTACAAGTTTACAGTGAGAGAATTCTGGTATAGAACTTTCAAGTCTCTTTGTACTTCAGACTTCTGAATTTCTCCCCATTTAGAAAATAGTCCATGCCTCTTGTCTTCTGACCAAAGTGCATGACCTCACATTTTCCCACATTATATTCCATTTACCACTTCTTTGCACAATCTCCTAACTTGTCCAAATCCTTCTGCAGCCTGCCTGCCTCCTCAATGCTACCTGTCCCTCTACCTAACTTTGTATCATCTGCAAACTTCACTCGAATGCCCTCAATTCCTCCAGCTAGATTGTTAATGTATAAAGTGAAAAGTTGTGGTCCCAACACTGAACCTTGCAGGACACCAGCTGCCATCCTGAGAAGGATTCTTTTATCCCCACTCTCTGCTTTCTGCCAGACAACCAAGCTTCTATCCATGCTGGCACCTTGCCTTTAACACTATGGGCCCCGATCTTACTCTATAACCTCCTGTGCGGCATCTTGCCAAAGGTCTTCTTGAAGACAAGGTAGATAACATCCATTGGCTCTCCATGTTCTAACTTGCACGTTACTTCCTCAAACAATTCTAGATGATTTGTCAGGCCTGATCTCCCCTTGATGAAACCATGCTAACTTTACCCTATTTTACCATACACTTCCAAGTATTCAGAAATCTCATCCTTCACAATGCATAGACTTGTTGTTGTGGTTCTGTTCGCCGAGCTGGAAGTTTTTGTTGCAAACACTTCATCCCCTGGCTAGGCGACATCATCAGTGCTTGGGAGCCTCCTGTGAAGCGCTTCTTTGATGTTTCCTCCGGTGTTTATAGTGGTCTGTCCCTGCCGCTTCCGGTTGTCAGTTTCAGCTGTCCGCTGTAGTGGTTGGTATATTGGGTCCAGGTCGATGTGTTTGTTGATGGAATTTGTGGATGAATGCCATGCCTCTAGGAATTCCGTGGCTGTTCTCTGTCTGACTTGCCCTATGATAGTAGTGTTGTCCCAGTCGAATTCATGTTGCTTGTTGTCTGCGTGTGTGGCTACTAAGGATAGCTGGTCGTGTCGTTTCGTGGCTAGTTGATGTTCATGTATGCGGATTGTTAGCTGTCTTCCTGTTTGTCCTATATAGCAACATGAATTCGACTGGGACAACACTACTATCATAGTGCAAGCCAGACAGAGAACAGCCAGGGAATTCCTAGAGGCATGGCATTCATCCACAAACTCCATCAACAAACACATCGACCTGGACCCAATATACCAACCACTACAGCGGACAGCTGAAACTGACAACCGGAAGCGGCAGGGACAGACCACTATAAACACCGGAGGAAACATCAAAGAAGCGCTTCACAGGAGGCTCCCAAGCACTGATGATGTCGCCTAGCCAGGGGACGAAATGTTTGCAACAAAAACTTCCAGCCCGGCGAACAGAAACACAACAAGAGCACCCGAGCTACAAATCTTCGCACAAACTTTGAGCATAGACTTGTTATTCAGCCTGTTGACATTCCACTCACACCATTGACACTATCTTTTGACACTCTTAATTACCTGGAATTATCTTGCAATGGTTTCTCCTATAAATTCTGTTCTTGTGCACTTCCCTCCGCTTCAACTACCAAATAAACCTGTTGGACTGTAACCTGGTGTTGTGTGAATTCTGACATAGTCCTAAAAATAAAGGACAAATGGACCCTGTAGATTTGGTTCTCAACGATAATGTAACCCAATGGATAATGCACTGGGATCCATACAGCTCCAGTTCTTGGGACGATGGCTGGACTTCTTTGCTTCCAGAGTTGTTGAGCTTGAACGATGAAAGGCCACAGAATTAGGCTGGGTGGTGATGAACCCAAACCCCTGTTGCCTTCTCATCCCCACTGGACTTAAGTTCAGGACAGTCAAACTTCCTGCCTATCTGTCAGCTGAGGCTCTTGGGCAGATAGTTAAGGATCATGTAAGGTTCTCAGCCAATGACTGTTGTGGATTTAATCACAGACCAACTCATGGAATGGCAGAACTGACACATGAAGAAAGATTAGATTGGCTACGTCTATATTCACTGCAGTTTAGAAGCATGAGGGAGATCTCATGAAACCTATAAAATTCTAACAGGACTTGGTAGGTTAGATGCAGGAAGAGTGTTCTCATGGACTGGGGAGTCACAATTTAAGGATACAGGCTAGGCCATTTCAGACTGAGACGAGGAGACATTTCTTCATCCTTTGAAACTCTCTGCTACGACAAGTTATTGAGACCAAAACATTGAATGTTTTCAAGATGGAAGTTGATATCATTCTTAGGGCGAAAGGGATCAAAGGGTATGGGAAGAAACAGGGGATTTAGTTGGATGATGATGGAGCAGGCTTGAAGGGCCAATGGCCCACTCTTGCTCCCATTTTCAAAGTCTTGACCTCCAGATGATCTGAAATGCTTTCCAGACAGTAGGACACTTCTGAAGTGTGGTAACTGTTCTAACTGCAGAAACAGTCAGGACGTCATAGCTTGAAAGGGTCACCTTTTGAAGAAAATGTAGGGGAGTTATCCCTGGTGCCATTTTGAATATTTTTCTCTCACATTTTACATCATGAAGGCAGATTATGTGGTCAATATAACATTGATGTTTTTGGGAGCTTGCTGTGTGTAAATTGGCTGCAGCATTTCCTATATTACAGTAATGACTGATTCAATAATACTTCATTGTCCAGAAAGCACTTTGAGACATCTGGTCATGAAAAGCACCATACAAGTGCAAGTCTTTTCTCCACCACCACCCCCTTTTCACAAAACAATTGCATAGATAATCGGTTTTCTCTCGTGAAGTTGGTTGAGGGTTGACTATTGACCAAGACAGAAGGGGTTTCCATGCTTTTTCTTTGAAATAGTGCTCTTCATTACAGCAGGAGGGACTGGACTATGGTCAGCAAGGACTGGTTGGACCAAAAGGTCAGTTTCTGACTCTATGAATCTATTCAAGAGACAGAGAAGGTCTCAGTGTAGTGACACCTGACAAACAAAGGGCCAGCTGTGCTAAATATTTCACAGCTATCATTGCAAGAAGGAGAACAACAACTGATGTAATGAAGCTGGGAGCTGTAGGCAGCACAGGAGAAATGCAATAAACCTTTGCAGTATTATCTGGCACTGAATCTGCTGTGGCTTGAATTGTCTGGCATATGATCAATATATAAGAAGATTATGTGGACCATATTGCTCATTAAAGCTGGGATGGTCGGCCAATTTAACAGCATTTTTGATTGAAAGTAACTCCAAACTTGAAGAAGCAGAGGTGGATGCTGATGACTCAACAATGACTCGTGTAGGCCGGGACAATTTTTTTTTCATGCTTGTTCATGAAGTATGGTTGTTGATGGGAAGGCCAGCATTTATTGTCTAAAGTGGTTAGTTGACTTATTAAACCATTGTAATTCGTGTGGAATTGGGGTGTCCAGGGTGTCTTTTTTTTCCGTAGTAGTTCAATGCAACTAATTATTGTTTCCCAGGCTGTGGGAAGTTTTACATAGAACATACAGTATCACAGCACAGTACAGACCCTCAATGTTGCACCAACCTGTGAAACCAATCTGAAGCTATCTTTCCTACACCATTCCATTTTCATCCATATGTCTATCCAATGACCATTTAAATGGCCTTAAATTTGGCGAGTCTACTGCTGTTGCCGGCAGGGCATTCCATGCCCCTACTACTCTCTGAGTAAAGAAACTACCTGTGACATCTGTCCTATGACCCCTCAATTTAAGTTATGTCCATGTTTTTTCTTTGAAATAGTGGTATTCATTACAGCAGGAGGGACTAGATTATGGTCAGCAAGGACTGGTTGGACTGGATGGCTAACCATCACCATCCGAGGAAAAAGGCTCTCACCTTGATAATTTCTCTTTTAAACCTTCATTGCTCTGCCTTTGTTTAAAAGCCATATATAGTGGATTGATTCAGTTCCCTTGCTGATTCATGCCATCTGAAAATGCAGTTTCAGTTGCATCAATGGTTGATGAGTAAAAAAAACCATGCCATAATTGCTCTTTCCACCAGAACTGTACGCACCACTCTAAATGTGGCCGCATCAGAGTTTTGTCCAGCTGCTGCATAATCTCATGGTTCCGAAACTCAATCCCTCTATCAATAAAAGCTAACACACTGTATGCCTTCTTAATAACCCTATCAACCTGGGTTGCAACTTTCAGGGAACTATGTACCCTGAGACACCGAGGTCTCTCTGCTCATCTACACTGCCAAGAATCTGACCATTAGCCCAGTACTCTCTATTCCTGTTGCTCCTTCCAAAGTGAATTATCTCACACTTTTCTGCATTAAACTCCATTTGCCACCACTGCAGCTTATCTATGTCCCTCTGTAACCTGCAACATTCTTCAACACTACCCACGACTCTACCGACCTAAGTGTCATCCACAAATTTACTAACCCATCCTTCTCTGCCCTTATCCAAGTCATTTATGAAAATGACAAACAACAGTGGACCCAAAACAGATCCTGGCACTACACCGTTAGTAATTGAACTCCAGAATGAACATTTCCCATCAACCACCACCCTCTGTCTTCTTTAAGCTTGCCAATTTCTGATCCAAACTGCTAAATAATCCTCAATCCCATGCCTCAGTATTTTGTGCTATAGCCTACTATGGGGAGCCTTATCAAATGCCTTACTGAAATCCATATGCACCACATCAACCACTTTACCCTCATCCACTTGTCTGGTCACCTTCTCAAACAAGTCAATAACGTTTGTAAGGCACGACCTACCCTTCACAAAACCGTGCTGACTTTCCCGAATCAAATTATTCTTTTCTAGGTTATTACCTTTTCCAACACTCTTCCCACAACTGAAGTGAGACTCCCTGGTCTATAATTACCAGGCTTGTCTCTACTCTCCTTGAACAAGGGAACAACATTTCCTGTCCTCCACTCTTCTGGCACTATTCCTGTAGACTGTGATGACATAAAGATCAAAGCCAAAGGCTCTGCAATTTCCTTCCTGGCTTCCCAGTGAATCCTAGGATAAATCCCATCCGGCCCAGGGGACTTATCTACTTTCACACTTTCCAGAATTGCAATGGAGTTTCCAGGTAATTATTGTTGGGATCTTTGGTTTTCTTCACCATAAGATCATAAGACAAAGGAGCATAAATTTGGCCATTTGGCCCATTGAGTTTGTTTCACCATTCAATAATGGCTGATACTTTTCTCAACCCTATTCCCATGCCTTCTCCCTGTTACATTTGATCCCCTTAACAATCAAGAACCTATCTATCTCTGTCTACTTAATGACTCGGCCTCCATAGCCTTCAATGGCAAAGATTCAACACTGTCTGGCTGAAGAAGTTCCTCATCATCTCCAAGGCTGTGCCCTCAGGTTCTAGTCTGTCCTGCTAATGGAAACATCTTCCCCTTTTCTATTCCATCCAGGCCATTCAGTATTCTGTAAGTTTCAATTAGGTCCCCCTTCATCCTTCTAAACACCATCACGTACAGACCCAGAGTACTCAAACATTCCTCATGCATATTAATGATTGACACTTCATAGTGGGCAAAATTCCAAAATTTGCAGATGATACTAAGCTTGGGCGAATTGTAAACTGTAAGGATGATAGTATAGAATTTCAATAGGATGTTAACAAGTTGGTGGAATGGCCAGATAGTGGGCAGATGAAGTTCAATGCAGAGAAATGCAGATACAGGGGAATCTCGATTACCGAACATGACGGGCGGGCACTATTTCATTCGGATAATCAATTATTTGATTAATTGATTAAATGCCTTTCCTCTGGGGCTTGAAGTTTTTAAAGTCTGCTCCCTGTTCAGGAGACTGCAGAAGCATACAGCGCATGAGCCCCTCCCCCCAACACCATGCAACCCGCTCCCGCCCTCAACATTGCCCCCCACCCCCAACCCCTTGCAACACCACTCCTCCGCCCCAACCCCATCCAACACCGCCCGTCCAACACCATCCCCAGCACCCTCCACCCACAACACCACCACTCTGCCCCCATCCAACACTGCCTCCCAACCGCTCCACACCCGCCCCTCTCTGGGGCAGCGGGACTGGACACCAACAACAATACTGCTGCCGTTGCTGCCTTTGTAAGGTAAGTCTCCAAATGGCACCCGCACACACGCACACAGTCACACACACAACATTTTACTGTACAGGACAATGTTGGAGAGATTATGTGGGGAAAGGGGGTTTAGGGTACACCCCTCTGTAGAACTCCAGGGAAAGTGTGGGGAGAGAGAGAGAGAGGACAGGCAGACAATCATTTAGAGACGGTGCCTGTTAATCACTGTAAACAAAAGATGTGATCAGTGTTGGAAACACGTCTTTGAAGTAATGTTTCCATCAGGACCTGGAGATCTCCTTCAGATAATCCGGTTTTCTGATAATTGATATTCAGATAATCGAGGTTCCTCTGTACGTTTTTGTAGGAGGAACATGGAGAGGCACGACAAAATGATGAGGAGAATTTTAAATGGGATGCAGGAGCTGAGGGATTTACGTCTTTATATGCATAAGTCATTATTTTTGGCAGGACAAATTAAGAGAAAAAAATGATAAAGCATATATTAATATGCTGAGATATATTAATATGGGTGAGAGCAGAAAATCAAGGAAGTTATGTTGAATTTATATAAGACACTAGTCTGGCATCAGCTAGAATATTCCATCCAGCCCTAGGTCCTGTACTTTAAGAAGGTGAAGGCATCAGGGGAAGTGTAGATGATGTTAACAAGAGTGGTTTCCAGTTTCAGGAATTTCATTTGTGAAGATGGATTGGAGAAGCTAGGACTGTTCTTCTTGGTTAAGGGAAGACCACAAGGAGATCTGATCATAGAATTCAAAACCATGGGATGTCTGGACAAAATAAATAGGGTCGAAGGATCCTGAAAAGGAAGGGTCAGTTCTGCAGAAGGGTCTCGGGATTCCAACCATTAACTCTGCTTTCTTTCCAACCATTAACTCTGCTGCCAGACCTGCTAAGTTCCTCCAGAAACTTCCATTTGTTTTTCAGATTTCCAGTATCTGCAGTCCTTTGTTTTTATCATGGAACAAAATAATAAGCCTTGTTTTCTGGGTTCTGAACATTTGTCTAGTTACTGAATGCTAAAAGAAGTGTATATAGAGTCAAAGAGTCATACAGCATGAAAAGAGACCTTCGGTCCAATTAGTCCATGCCAACCATGTTCCCAAACTAAACTAGTCCCACCTGCCTGTGCTTGGCCCATATCCCTCCAACCATTTCCTATTCAAGTACTTATTCAAAAGTCTTTTAAACATTGTAACTGTACCTGCATCCATCATTTCCTCTGGAAGTTCATTCTACATACAAACCACTCTTTGTGCAAAAATGTTGCTCTCTACGTCCTTTTTAAATCTTTCTCCTCTCACCTTAAAAATATGTCCCCTCGTCTTGAAATCCCCAACCCAATGGAAATGACACTTGCCATTCACTCTATCTATCACTTTCATTATTTTATAAGCCTCAATAAGGTTACCCCTCAACCTCCTGTGCTCCAGTAAAAACAGTCCCAGCCTAACCAGCCTCTTATTATAACTCAAGCTCTCCATTCCTGGAATGTCCTAGTAAACCTTTCCTGAACTCTCTTCAATTTAATAATATCCTTCCTATAACAGGATGACCAGAACTCGATATACTACTCCAGAACAGACCTCACCAACATCCTATGCAACTCAACATAATGTCCCAGCTTCTATACTTAATGCTCTGACCAATGAAGTCAAGCATGCTAAATGCCTTCTTAGCCATCCTGTCTACCTGTGATCAAACTTCACAGAATTACGTACATGAACCACTATGTCTCTCTCTGTTCTACAACACTACTCAAGGCCCTACATCTAAATCTTGCCCTTCTTTGCTCTTTTGGGGATCAGATGAAGACTCACAGTCAATATGGCACCCACATGAAGGAATGCCACTTGGGTGAGGTACTTGGGGGAAGTTTGTAGAAATGGATGAGAGCAAAAATCCAGCATTGTTAGTTGATTAGTAGGTTAGGTTGCCAACTCTGTATGGACATATTCCGAGATTTCATCACATTAACGATGATTGTCTCACTCAGTCAAAGAACCCTCCTTTCCCCATACCAAAATGTAAAATTCTGTGTAATATCCTGATAATTTTTCTTCTAGATTCCTAATAACAATGATCAGGATTTTAATCATGGATTGCTCGAGACTCTAAGATTAATTCCAGAAGGTTTGGAAAGGCGATTGAGGAGATGAGAAGTGGAAACCGGGAGGGAATAGAGTTTTAGACTTATTTAGAGGTTTCTTTTATTTGCATTTCTAATTAATAATTTTATGCTCTGCAACTTCTTCCCACATCCCTTTTGATTGCGCACAGTGTGACATCCTGACAATTCGCAATTTCAGAGTGACTGGCTAGATCTAACGTCAGCAAGACAGTGTTGGTGGTTGCTAGGATATGAGGTGTTTGTGCAGCTCCACTCAAAGGATAACGTGCTTTGTCTGCTGATTGAGCAGAACAGCCCAAAAATATGTTTATTCCTTCAGTAGGAGCCACTCACACTCATTCAGGAGTGACCCAATGATTTTGTGAGACCTCAGGAATCAATCCAACCCTTTTACATCCAGTTCTCTTTCAACATCATGTCACAGACAGATCTTTGTTCACATTTCCCGCCCTCGCTTCTCCTTAAAAGGCAAAACCATGCAATAGCAACCCATATTTAATACAGGAATCTCAAACTTTAACTCCAGATCAATTCTGACCCATTTTGGTTGCAAAGAAGTATGTTTCACTATTAAATGTTTGCCCATTTATTGACAAGTAACCATTATCAGTCCAGATGTAGGAAGTCAGTTAGCTGGGCAGTTGGTTTGAAATGTAGAGCTTGGGTTCATTTCTTCAACAGGCTGAGGTTACCATGAAAGACTGTCCTCCTCAACCTCTCCCCTCACCTGAGATGTGGTAACCGTCATATTAGACTGCCACCAGTCATCTCTCCTGAATGAGGGAGCAGCCACATGATTTGGTGCGACAATTTAACCTTTACCTCTCCAGTGAGTTCTCATGGTGTTAAGTCATCGGGTCCATGGCTATTCACAAACTCTGTCAGTTTTACACAGTGGCCTCCTTCTGTACTGTAAATTTTTCTACAATTTCAAGAATATTCCAATTATCTAAAGAGTAAAGGGAAGACCTTTTTGAACAGAGATAAGGAGAAACTTCAGCCAGAAAGTGGTGAATCAACGGAATTCATTGTCACAGAAGGCTGTGGAGGGAAGGTCATTGAGTATATTTAAGACTGAGATAGGTAGGTTCTTGTGTATCCAGGGAATCAAGGGTTACGGATTGGGGGAAGTGGGAGAAAGGGGTTGAGAAACTTATCAGCCATGATTGAATAGTGGAGCAGACTCAATGGGCTGAATGGCCTAACGTCTGCTCCTATGTCTTATGGACGTATCACAGAATATGCAGGGATATGGGGAAGGCCACAGCAGATTGGCAGTAAGTGAATTGTTCCTTAGGAAGGCCGGCGTAGGCCTTCTTCTGGGTGGTCGATTTCTGTAGTTTTCCTCACGCCTTAGAGAATCGGCAATAGCCAGAAATGCAAAGTAAACTCTTCTGTTTTGCAACTGATACGTTTGTTTCCCGAATGAGTCGACTGATGCTGGGGTAAAGTTAAATGCGCATTTGTAACTCACTTATGTGACAATGCTTTATGTATGAGCCTAGAGAAACCTTTAAATTATGTTAGATACAACAAAACCAGTATGATCAGATTCTTGTCTATCTCTCTCTCTCTCTCTGTTGCTCTACAGTGATCAGGAGTAGAAACTTTCACTTTCCCTGGTCCTTGGCAGGGCTCGTAATGAAACACGCTATCCATTACCACAATTTATAATTCACATACAGTCTTTGTTCACAGCATAGTCGAAAATAAATTGGCTGGCTACAATTACTCCATCAATTGGGATGCAAGAGTTGATTAAAGATACTGGGAAAGGCAGAAGAAATCTGAATCAATTCCTTATCACCGCCCAGTAACTCCTATTTTGACAAATGTGTAAAGAAGTCAGGTGCCTCTTCTGAAAGAAAACCTTGCATTGATATTGCACTTTTCACCATCTTGGGATGTTCCAAGGTACTTTTATCACAGAAGGTATTAAAAGTGGTGGGACAAGGGGAAAGACCTTTTAAATTGGCATAAAGTATTGCAAGACCTTTTAAATGGGCATAAAGTATTGCAGGCTTCATGAATAGGGACAGAGAGAAAAGAGCAGGGAAGTTATGTTGAATATATATAGGAGCTTGGTTAGACCTCACTTGGAGTATTGGGTACAGTTCTAGCTCCACACCATAGGAGGGAGGAAGACCATAAGTCCATAAGAAATGGGATCAGGAGTAGGCTATTCAGCCCCTTGGGTCTGCTCCACCCTCTAGATGGTTGTGGCTAATCTGCCATTCCTCATGCCCATTCTCCTGCCCTTTCCCATAACTCTTGATTTCTGACTGATAAAGAATCTACCCATCTCAGCCTTAAACATACACAAGGACTCTGCCCCACAGAAACAAAGAATTCCAAAGACTCATAACCCTCTAAGAGAAAGAATTCCTCTCATCTGAGCCTTCAGTTGGCACCCCTTTATTCTGAGACTATGCCCTTTGGTCTGAGACTTTCCTATGAGAAGGAGCATCCTCTCAGAATTGATCCTGTCAAGTCCCTTAAGAATCCAATGAGATCACCTCTCATTCTTCTAAACTCCAGTGGGTAGAGCCCCAACCTGTTTAATCTTTGCTCATGAGATAATTCCAACGTACTGGGGATCGTCCTAGTGAATATTCTTTGAACTGCCTCCAAAGAAATGATATTTTTACTTAAATAAGGGGACAGTGCTGCTCTTATATTCCAGATGTGGTCTCACCAGCACCTTGTACAGTTGTAGTAAGACTTCCCTACTCTTATACTCCAACCCCCTTGAAATAAGGGCCAACATTCCATTAGCCTTCCTGATTACCTGTTGCCTGTATGTGCTAGCTTTCATGTTTTGCGCATAAGTATCCCAAGTCTTGTTGTTTTGTAACTTCCCACAGTTTCTCTCCATTTAAATAATATTCTGTTCTTTTGTTTCGCCTTCCAAAATGAACAACTTGGCATTTTCCACATTCAACTCCATTTGCTAATTTTTGCCCACTTACTAAGCCGATCCTCATCTTTCAGTAAACTGTTTGTATTCCTCTCCCAATCTGCCTTTCCACCTATTTTTTGTATCGTCTACAAATCTGGAAACAGTTCATTCACTTCCTTCCTCCAAGTCATTAATATATATTGAAAACAGTTGCTGTCCCAGTGGAGTTGGATAAATACTTTGTTAAAGTCTTTCTAGTAGAAGACATTGAAAACAATCCAAAGTGCTAAATAATCAAGGAGCAAAAATGACAGAGGAATTAAATACCAATAACTATCGGTCGAGAAAAAGTATTAGGGAAACTAAAGATTGATAAGTCCCTGATGAGGTGAATTGAAGATGTGAAAGCAAGCAGCTACAGAAATAATGCCACTGATAGTAATCTTCCAAGAATCATTAGATTTTAGAAAAGTCCCAAAGAATAGGAAAATTGCCAATATAACACTTTTATTAAAAAGGAGACCTAAAACAGGTAACTATGGGCCAGTTCACTTAACAACTGTTAATGGGGAAATGTTAGCATCTATTGTACAGGATGTAATGACAGACCAGTTATACTTGTGTAGTATGATCAACATGGATTCATGAAGAGAAATCAGACCAGACAAATTTATTACAGTTCTTTAAGGCAATATCTGGCAGGATAGATAAAGGAAAACCAGTTCATGAAATGTACATGGATTTCCAAAAGACAGTTCATACAGTGCTGGACAGAAAGCTACTGAATAAGAATTGAGAACCATAGTTTTGGGGCCAGTATATTCTCACAGATAGAGGAATGGCTAATGAATACATGATAGAAAGTTGGCATAAGTCAGGGTGAAGACATTTTCATAATGACAGCCTGTAATTAGTGGAATGCCATCAGTGGTGGAGCCACAATAATATACAATATGTGCACATGGCTTGGATAACAGAAGTGAATGTACTATCACCAAGTTTGCAGATGTCATTAAAATAGATGAGAGACCAAATGGTGCGAATGAGGATAAGTATCGACCAAAGGATTTAGCCAGGTCGTAAGTGGCAGATGGAATATATTATGAGAAAATATGGATGTAGTGTGCTCACTGAGCTGGAAGGTTCATTTTCAGACGTTTTGTCACCATACTAGGGAACATCTTTACTGAGCCTCCAGATGAAGCACTGGTGGTGTAACCTGCTTTCTATTTATTTGTTTGGGTTTCATTGGGTTGGTGATGTAACAAACACTACATTGGACAAACAGGCAGAAAACTAGCCACCAGGATACATGAAATTCAACTAGCCACAAAAAGACATGACCCATTCTCACTAGTATCCTGACATATGGATGAGGAAGGACACCACTTCATCTAGGACAATACATCCATCCTAGTACAAGCCAAACAGAGACACACACAAGAATTCCGAGAGGCATGGCATTCTAACCAGAGCTCTATCAACAACATATTGACTTGGATCCCATTTACCATTGCTGAGAAAAAGAACAGGAAATTACATCACCAACCAAAGGAAACCCAAACATATAATAGAAAGCGGGTTACACCACAAGTGCTTCAACCAGAAGCTCACTGAAGATGTTACCTAGTATGGTGACGAAATGTCTGAAAATGAACCTTCCAGCTCAGCAAACAAACCTACATTCAGAACCTCAACCTGAGCTACAAATCTTCTCAGAACTTGCTAATATTATAAGAAAATGTTAGGTAATGCACTTTAACAAGAAGAATAGAGGAGATGAATATTATTGAATTGAATTGGATTAGCTTTATTATCACATGTACAGTACTTACATGAGTTCAGTGAAAAGTTTACAAGTCACCACTTACTGTGCCATCTTTGGTAAAAGGTTAGGGACAGACTCTTAGGTACAAAGCAGAAAAATAGGGAAAACGAAGTTGAGAAGTTAAACATTATTTATTATTCTTATTAATAAGTAGAAAGACAAAGAAACACATTTCACAATTCAACATCACAGTGTCTAAAAGCTCTGAGCTCGCACTCCTCACAAGGGCTCAACCTCCCCCACGCTAGGCTCAATCTTGCCCCCTGGTGCTGCCTGGGGCTGCCTGCGCTCTCTCTTCTCTCTCTCTCTCTCTTACCATCCCGGATTGCCTGCTGCTGCACTCCCCCCAGAGTTCTGCTGTGGTACTGCTCCAGACCACGAAGAAACTGCGATGCCGCTGACTGCTAGAGGTCTGCCCTTCACACCAGCTGCCTCGTGTCCGACCTCCAAAGCCCCCAGCTGGTACCATCACCAACACTGCCTCCACGATTGAGCTCCCTCCAGTAGGTACTAGAGAAAAGAGAAACAAAAACAAAACAAAAAGAAAAGTGAGAAAAGGAGAAAAAAAGTGGTCGGAATGGATGAATTCTGGCTGAGGAGCATTACTGCACTGCCATTGAATCAGAGAATGACTACAGAAAGCTTCAGCCCAAAGGGATGTGGGGAAGCTTGTGCATTCATCTCAAAAAACTAGCATTCAAGTTCAGCAGGTAATAGGGAATGGGAGAGAGTGAGGACTGCAGATGCTGGAGAGTCAGAATCGAAAAACTGGAAAAACACAGCAGGCCAGGCAGTATCCGAGGAGCAGGAGAGTCGACATTTCGGGCAAAAGCCCTTCATCAGGAATATGGATAATAGGGAATGCAAATAGAACATTATTTCAAAGGGAATGGAGTAAGAAATAGGAAATTCTTGCTAAAAGAATACAAGGTTCCTATTAGATGACACAAAGAATGCTGTGAGCAGTTTTGGTCCCTTATCTAAGGAAAGATATACAGGATTTGGAGGCAGTTCATTGAATTTTCACTCAGTTAATGCAGGGTTAGAGAAATTTTAAAGAAAGGTTGAACCTGCACTCATTGAAGTTTGGAAGAATGAGAAACTATTGAATACATAAGATCCTTGACCATCTTGGCAGAATAGATCCTGAGAAGTTGTTTCCCATTGGAGAGAATCTAGGATAAGAGGGCATAATCTCAGAGCAAGAGGCCACCATTTAAGGCAGAGCTGAGGAGGAATTTCCTCTTTCTGAGGGTAGTGAATTCTTTCCTGTAGAAGCTGGATCATTACATATATTCAAGGCCGAGATGGATAGGTTTTTCATCAGTCAAGGTTAAGAGGGAAAGGCAGGAAGGTGGAGTTGAGGATTATTGGGTCACTCACTGCCTCATTGAATGGTAGAGCATCTCTGCACTTCTGTCTTATGATAGGCCAAATCACCTCCTTCCACTCCATAACAATTGTTGTTATTCATTCACAGGACGAGGGCTTCACTGGCTATGCCAGTATTTGTACTCCATCCCTATTTGCCCAGGAAATGGAGGAAAGGGGTTAAGAGTCAACCACATTGCTATGGGTCTGGAGTCACATGTAGGCCAAAGCAGGTAGTTTCTTTCCCCAAAGGACATTAGTGAACCAGATGGCTTACTCCCTCGCCCCTCCCCCCAACAATTGACAATTTCATGGTTACCATCAGACTTTTAATTCCAGATTTTTTTTTGAGTCCCAATTCCACCATCTACCATGGCAGGATTTGAACCCAGGTTCTAGGAACCTGGCTCTCTGCATTAAGAGGCCAGTGATAATACCACTAAGGCCATCCCCTCCCCAGTCTATGATTCAGAGCCACAAGTGTGTTTTTGAAATGTGCTCACTGTATTGTAGGAAGTATAAACAATTCCGTTACAAAAACTAATTTAGAACACTGGGTTAATTCCTCAATGCTTCATTGAAGTGGTCTGTATGGAACTAAATGGGACCGCAAAAGAAAACTTTTGAAGGGAGATACTGAGTTGCAGCTCACAACTGGGAGTAGACCATAAGACATAGGAGCAGATGAATTTTGCCATATTGTGGTCACTGATCCCTAAAGATGTTTAATCAGGTTTGCCTTATTACACATCACCAAATCCAGAATTGCTTGTTCCTCATGCGACAAGCCCATATTTCACTCTTTAAAGATTTTTTTTCAATGAGATTTTATTTGTCATTGCAAATGATCACAAAATTCAAGCCTATTAAAACAATGTTATCAAAGCAAGTACATTAATTAATCAATGAATTCAACATATTGACATCACAGTGGTTCCATGACTACTGTTACCACGGCTCCTGAGGCTTCTCTGACATAAATGGAGGGGGCCATTGTACACTCTCGAATGATACAATATATTGATTGCCTCTGTCTAAAACAAATCAGCAATTATAACATCAACGGGGCTTCTCTACATCTTGGGGCTTGTTTTGTTTTTTTTGTGAAGAGTTATGTGTGTTTACAACACAGATACTGTCTAGTTCATCAAACCAGCCTGTGTAGATGGTTGTGCTACAGAAGAAGCTTCCTCTCACTCTGCTATATCTCATCATTTTATTATTTTAGAGGAACATTTTAATTAAATAGATAGTTCTGACAGTTTTAAATGGCAACCCTTTACATTTTGCTGGGCATAATGCCAGGTAATGACCCTCTCCAACATGAGAGAATCTAACTAATTCCTCCTCAACATTCGATGGCATTACCATCACCTAACACTCCCATTAGCAAAGTTCTAGGGGTTACCAGTGGTCACAAACTGAACTGGACTAGCCATTCAAGTACAGTGGAAGGGCTGTTGTGGTGCAGTGCTCATGTCCATAAGACCATATGCCATAGGAGCAGAAATTAGGCCATTCAGCCTATCGAGTCTGCTCCACAGTTCAATTATGGTTAATAAGTTTCTCAACTCCACTCTCCCACTTTCTCTCTGTAACCCTTGATCCCCTTGATACTCAAGAACCCATCTATCTCAGTCTTAAATATACTCACATCCACAGCCTTCTGTGGCAGTGAATTCCATACATTCACCACTCCCTGGCTGAAGAAGTTTCTCCTAATCTTTATCTAAGTTTCTCCTTATCTAATGGTCTTCCCTTTACTGTAAGGCTGTGCCCTCGGGCCCTAGTCTCTCCTAACAATGGAAACATCTTCCCAATATCCACTCTCTCCAGGCCATTCACTATTCCGTATGTTTCAATCAGATTCCAACCCCCTCCTCCATCCTTCTAAACTCCATTGAGTCCTCGAACGTTCCTCATATGTTAAGCTTTTCATTCCTGGAACCATTTTTGTGAATCTAGATTTTTGTGTCCCTACCTCTGAGCCAGAAGGCTCAGTTTCAAAGCCTGTCTGCCATCACCAGGTCAGGCGTCTGATGGAACACTTCCCACTTGTCCAGATGGGTGCAGCTCCAACAACATTCGAGAAGCTTGACATCATCCAGGAAAAAGCAGCCAGCTTGATTGGTACACATCCACGTACATCCATTCCTTCACCATTGATGATGCTCTACAGCAGTATGTACTGTCTACAATATGCACTGCAGAATTTCACCCAGGTTCCTTTTTTTGTTCTTTTTGTTTTTGTTTTTTTTCCCTTTTTTTGTCTTTTTTTACCCCACACTACCGCCTAACTGCGGTAGTGCTTATATTTTTCCCCAGCACCCATGTTGTGTGTGTGCAGGTGTGAGACACAGTGAAAGACGCAAGGTGCACGAATCTTTATTCAATTTCCACCACCAGGAGGAAAAGAAACACCCAGTGGCCAGTGACAAGCAGTGCCCTTCACATCAAAGGACAATGCTGTGTGATCACACCCAGGTTCCTTAGACAGCACATTCTAAACCCATGGCCACTACCATCTGGAAGGACAAGGGCAGTAGATACGTGGAAACCTCACTATCTTCAAGTTCACATTCAAGCCACTCACCATCCTGACTTGGAATTGTATTGCTGTTCAGTCAGTATTGCTGGGTAAAAATCATGGACTTCCCTCCTTGACAGCACTGCATCACATAGACTGTAAACGCAGTTCTCAAGGACAGCTAGGAATGGGCAATAAATGCTGACAATGTTAACATCCCTCGACTGATTTTTTTTTTAAAAAAGCCTTTTTACCTGACAAGCCTTCTTCTTGTTCAGCTATCTCAAATAATCCAGAGTTCCGGAACATTGCTAGTTCCATTTGAAAGGTTTGGGGAAGATACCATAATCAGAACCTGACTACTACTTCAGGAAGGCAGCCAGTGCATTTAGACAATTCAGCCATAACCTGGGGGAAGTAAGGGCCGCAGGAGGTTTGGTGGGTGAAGCGAAAGGATGAGAGGAACACATATCCCCTTTTTTTTCCCGGATATGGATCTGTTAATTCCTTCCCCTCCACTCAGTTTTATTTCCAGCCTTATAGCTCTATGCCATCTCCAGCTTCCTCCATTTCTGGCCTCCAACATGTCTCTCATTTATTTCACCCAGCTTCACAACACTGCCTTCAGCTGCCTATAGCACCTACGTCCTGGAATTGAAACACTCTGCCTCTCCACCACTCTGTCCTCCTTCAAGACGTTCCTCAAAGATGCCCCTCCTTTGACAAAGTTTTGGGTTACCTGTCCTCCTAGCTGCTTATGCAGTTCAGTGTCAAATTCAGTTTTATAATGCTCTTTGCACATTTTACAGCATTGAAGACGATATCTAACTTAAGGTAATAATCAATGATCTTCCTGACAAAACTTTGTGACAATGACATCAGTAACACAATCCAACACATTACTGACTTAGGACATGAATAGAATTTACAGGGAATTTCTTTTAACTGTATTGAGAATCTCTAAGAACTTATATTATTTTCCATGAAGTAAATAAATGAAAAGAAGATCAGGCACAAGCTCCAACACACAAGATGTCTGATATTTCTTATGCTTAGTGGTGTGATCCCAGCTGATATTATTCCTAGGCAGATCCCAGTCTGAAATCAGGCTTGATTGATTATATTTTGCTTCTGTTTTCATTTTATTGAAGTCATGTCCCATTGAACCATGCAGTGATGCAGATTTGGTTTTAACAATAATACAGAAGTGTACTACACAAATAAAATGAAGATGAAATAGAATAAACCAAACTATTTACATACAACACACTTCTAAAAAGTGTCCAAACAGATGGTAAAAATATAATCCCATTAGTCTGAAAGGCAGCCCTTTACAATACTTATACAGGAGCGAATTCTCTCCTCTCTCACACCAATAGTTTAATTTAACTGTGACTTCAGCTCCCAGTTTTGAAAGTCTGAAAATACTATTTTATTTTACTTCAGAATCTGATAACCTTTTTCTGGAGCCTTCATACAATTGATTAACTTCATAACCCTTTCAGATTTTAGCCAAACACTTCTGCTCTGGAACTTGTACTAAGCTCTATACACTGAGGTGTTCCATTTCTTAACAATCCTAACCAGCACCCTTTCTCGGGAGAAACTGCTTTAGCCAAGACCCGTGTAAAACTGTTTGGGTTGAAACAAAGAAAAATCCTTTTTTTCCTAAGCCATGATTAATTCCAAAAAAACAATCCCTGACCTTCTCAGTCTAGTGCACAACGGTTTACTTTGCTTGCTCATAACATTCCCCCAATATAAACAAAAAACACATTACTCTCCAGGAGGTATTTCTTTCATACTGCATTTTAAAATTAATCACCATGGTTGCACAAATACTTGCAAGTTAATCTTTAAATCCTATTAGACATACAGTAAACTCATATACCACTGCTTCAAACTTGAAAGTGGGCATAAGGAGGTTACAAAAGCGACATAGATAGGCTAAGTGAGTGGGCAAAGATGTAGCAAATCAAGTACAATTGTGAAATTATCCATTTTGTCAGGGAGAATAAGAAGGAGCATATCATCTAGGTAGTGAGGTTGCAAAGCTCTGAGGTGCCTAGTGCATGAGTCACAAAAGGTTAGTGTTTAGATCCAGAAAGTAATTAGGGAAACTAACAGAATATTATCCTTTAATGTGAGGCAAATTGAGTAAATGATATGAAAATAAGAAAGTTAAGTATCAATTATAGAGGACACTAGTAAGACTCATCTGGAGAAATGTACATGACATTTGTTACCTTATTAATGGAGAGAGGTAAATGTGTTGGGGGTAGTTCATTGGTTTACCAGACCAATACCTGAAATGGGTAGGTTGTCTTGTGAGGAAGGGTTGAACAGGTTCGCTGTATTTGCTGAAGTTTAGAAAAGTAAGCAGTAACATCAAAGATCCTGAGGGCTCTTGACTGAGTAGCTGTGGGAACGATGTTTCTTCTGAAGAGATAATCTAAAATTGTGTGGTCACTATTTAAAACAGTGGGGAGGTTTTTTTTTTACTCTGAGAGTCGTGACTCTTTAGGATCCTTTCCTGAAAAGGTGGTGGATGCACAGTGCTTGAATATCGTTAAGGTGGAGATAGATAGATTCACGTTAAGCAAAGGATTTAAAGGATCGGGGTTGGTGGGACTATGGATTTGAGGTCACAATCAGATTTGCCATGACCTTATTGAATTGTGGAGCAGGCTCATGAGTTGGGATAATAGCCACTGAAATTTCATCCATCTCAATGAGCTCTTCCCTCAGTCATCTGAACTGCATAGAGTCTCAGCCCATTCCATTCACTTCCCTGTCAGAGCTTCCCCTGCCCTTCTTCTCTAACCATCTTCGACTTCCCTATTTACCCGAGTGTTGGGATTGTTCCTTCTGGAGCCCAGAAGTAACCACCCTGACACCTGAAATCCAGGTTCTATTTGCAGTCACATGGACCTTCCCATTGGAAGGTAGAAGCACAAAGATTTCACTCATTCAGTCTGTAAATATTCAAATTGGCTGCTTTTGTAGGATACAAGGTATTCTACTCTATGATCAATGTGACACAAAGTGCCTCAGGGAGAATGAACACACTGAAATTACTCGGCAGGATTACCTCTACTGTTTGAGGCTGCATACGAATCAGGTTGGATTGTTTTAAATTATACAGCAGGCATCCAAATAGCTTGGAGCTAAATGTACTTAAAGTTAGAGCAAAAACATGGTAACAATCCAAAACAAAAACAGAAATTGCTGGAGAAACTCAGCAGGTCTGCCAACATCTGTAATCATAGCATTATGGCAATCCAAACCCTTTATCATATCTCCCTTTTTATCGTATCGCATTTCACACCAGAGGTTTGTTGCCAGTATGCCAACACTTTCATAAAGAAAGATTACTGTTGTAATATGGCATAGATTCCAGACCACGTAACATTGTACAAGCCAGTTCATAGAGTCATAGAGATGTACAGCATGGAAACAGACCCTTTCGGTCCAACCCGTCCATGC
>NC_057726.1:11780042-11788337 GCF_004010195.1 Chiloscyllium plagiosum
TCCAGGGAAAACAGCCCCAGCCTGTTCAGCCTCTCCTTATAGCTCAAATCCTCCAACCCTGGCAACGTCCTTGTAAATCGTTTCTGAACCCTTAAAAGTTTCACAACATCTTTCCGATAGGAAGGAGACCAGAATTGCACGCAATATTCCAACAGTGGCCTAACCAATGTCCTGTACAGCCGCAACATGACCTCCCAACTCCTGTACTCAATACTCTGACCAATAATGGAAAGCATGCCAAACTCCGCCTTCACTATCCTATCTACCTGTGACTCCACTTTCAAGAAGCTATGAATCTGCACTCCAAGGTCTCTTTGTTCAGCAATACTCCCTAGGACCTTACCATTAAGTGTATATTACATGTGATTAGAACATGTGACCTGCCTGTATAAAGGTACGAGTCTCGCCTTCAGTCAGTCTGTGTCATGAAGTCAGCGTAGTGTGTTCAGTCAGTTAGCGGTGTGCATGTAATATCCTGTAATATCAGTAGGCATAGAACCCAGCCTAAATGTATATGTCTATGATACTGTCAGGAGCTAAACTGTGCTCTATATAAATTTTAAGACATCTGTTTCAACTGAATCCAATTATCTTGTTACATAGACTGACACATAGAAAAGCACAAATTGGATCGTTATGGCAAATATTTTCTTGTTTTCATCAAATAAGATCATCAGGTGCAATTTAGAAATACATACAGACAGGAGCTACTGTGACATCTGATTACTTGGTTTGATTCAGCTGATCTGGCTGGCTAGGCAGGTTTCCTGCTTCCCTCAATTCCATGCAGGTCCCTTTCAAAGCTCAGTGCTCGGTCACAGAGGATGACCTCCTGGAAGAGGACCGCTCTGCAAGACTAGGGTATCTGATATAGCTACACTCTCCCGCCAGGCCAAACCTCCAAGACCATTTGTAGGATGACATAAGGAAGTCGAGCTCCAAGACTTCAGACACATCCAAGTGGCTGTCTGTTGTTCTTTAAGAAAAGAGATCCCGCTAGTTGGGAGCATAAGTCAGAAAGTACGCTATGATACTCTGAATCTCTGTGCTTATCTTTTATTTAGTGTGACATCACTTTAGAGGAGCAGGGCTAGAGCATATCGCCCTGAAAACATCAACATTTGCTTCCTTTTTATATACTTGATGTCAGATTGTCCTGGTTCCTTTTGGCAAAAATTAATAATTATATCTTGATAAAAGTCTTCAGCTGCTTGTGGTGAAATGGAGTTTTAATCGTAATGTTTTAATTCATTCGTCATGTTGGCATATCGATTTGAAGATGATTCAGTGTTAGAAATAAAGGTTGACCCTCAGTATGGATAATGGTCCATTGTTCTATGGGCAGAAACTTAGGATCAGGTGCTCATTACTTAATATGGAATCAGAGTTAGTTGCCCACGCTTTATGTAAATAGACAAGCTGCACTGGGCCCCAATTTCATGGGCCAAAGTTCTGCACCCTGAGGACACCTGAAAAATAACTGACCTAAAATGGGATTGGGCCGTGTATCTGTAATCTCTACGAAATAGGTCTCAAGCCTGTTGTGTTCTGCTCTGATTGTCTGAATGTGGATACTCTGGCCAGTTGCAAAGGAATTACACATTCAGCTAGCTGTATAGCATACCTGATGTAGTTGGCCATTCCATCATTTCCCTCCCTCCCCTACTCACACAGCACTGGCTAAGAGGATCATGGATTCCATGCTTTCTGTTGTAATGAGAACTAAGGCATAATTCTTTGCCTAGCCATAGGCTTTTAGTGTTGGGAAATACATCAAGAATAATCTCACCCATTGCTTCAGGAACCCTAAATCCCCTCATTTGGGGAAGGCCTATTCAATCAGCTAACTTGTAATCAAGGACTTCTGGTGGGGAGAGGAGGGGTGTGTGGTGGAAATTCCCTTCTGAGAGTCCCTTGAATTGATCATTCAAGGGCATCAGTGATGGTGAGCTTGGCAATGGGGACTGTCTTTTTTGTTAAATTCATTCACAGAATGTGGACATCTCTAGTTAGACCAAGGTTTATTGCCCATCCCCAATTACCCACTTAGAGTCAACCGCATTGGTGTAGGTCTGGAGTCACATGTAGGACAGACCAGGTGAGGACAGCAGTTTCCTTCCCTCATGGACATTAGTGAACCAGATGGGCATATTCCAACATCAGCAGCATTTTTGTAGTCATCATGAGAGCCATTAATACAAGATTTTTGGTGGATTCAAATTCTACTGTCTGCCATGGCAGGATTTGAACCCAGCACTCCAGAACATTCCCCAGATCTCTGAATTAACAGTGAAGCAATAATACCACTGGGCCATTACCTCTCCTGAGGGCTTACCCACCCACATAAAATTGTGGACATGTCTGGGAGGAAAAGCCGTGGAATGGTCCACTGGGAATTTTATGGCTCCATCCCACCATGGCTACAAACCCATCAATGGGGCTCTAAAATTCTGCTCTCAATGAGTTCTACGTGTGGCATGATACAGGTTTGATGCATAGGACATGATGCATAATGTCCCTGGTTTTCAATACTGCCTCTCTAAAAATGAATCCAGATTCTTGGTCTATGTTTCTTATACCCTGGCTAATGAGGGGTGCAACATCAGTAATACTGCTAGGAATAGAACTAATTTTGTGTTGATATTTTGGGACAAAGCCAAAAATCACATGACAGGTAGTTGAAGAAGGAGTGTGGCTCCGAAAGCTAGTAGTTTCAAATAAACGTGTTGGACTATAATTTGATATTGTGTGATTTTTGACTTTGTCAATCCTCGTCTACATTGAGATTTTGGGAGACCTCAGATAATGGTTACCAAACTGGAAAAAGAAAGAGTACCTTCCAACACTAATTAGTTAGAAACACATTTCCTTCTTGGCAACGTTTTGTGATTTGTAGTGACCAAAGCCCTGAATGGTGTGTGTGTGGGGGAAGGGTGGGGGTGATCGGGACGCTCTCAGTTCCTACATCTGCCTCATTGCAGGTTTCAGGTGCAGCAAGAGTACGTAGACAGTTATGACAGTAGCACTTTCACCTTTGAGCCAGAAGGTTCACCGTTCTGATGAAGGGTCACTGAACTTGAAATGTTAACTCAATTTCTCTTGCCATAGATGCTGCCAGGCCTGATTTCTGTTTTTGTTTCTGATTCCTATCATCCACAGTCATAGAGTCATAGAGATGTACAGCACAGAAGTAGACACTGCTATCTGACTCATCCATGCTGATCAGATATCCTAAATAAATCAATTCCCATATGCCAGCATTTGGCCCATATCCGTCTAAACCCTTCCTATCCAGATGTCTTTTAAATGTTGTAATTGTATCAGCCTCTACCACTTCCTCTGGCAGCTCATTCCATACATGCATCATCCTTTGTGTGAAAAGGTTGCCTCTTAGGTTCCTTCTAAATCTTTTCCCTCTCACCTTAAACCTATGCCTCCTAGTTTTGGACTTCTCTACTCTGGGAAAAAGACCTTATCCATGCCCCTCATGATTTTATAAACCTCTATAAAGTCACCCCTCAGTCTCCAAAGATCCAGGGAAAATAGCCCCAGCCTATTCAGCCTCTCCCTATAGTTCAAACACTCCAACATCCTTGTAAATTTTTTCTGCACCCCTTCAAGTTTAACTATTGGCAACCTTGATAACGTAATGGTTAGTATCCCCACCTGTCATGCAGGAGACCAGGATTTAATTCTGTGCCAGGGAGAGCGTGAGTGTTTGATGGTGGCATGTTGGCTAGCACTGCTGCCTCACAGCACCAGGAACCCGGGTTCAATTCCAGCCTTGGAGCTCCTAGAAAGTGGAATCGCAAGAAGATAGGATAGTGAAGAAGGCATTTCGTATGCTTTCCCCTATTGGTCAGAGTACTGAGTACAGGAGTTGAGAGGCCATGTTGCGGCTATGCAGGACATTGTTTAGGCCACTGTTGGAACTTTGCGTGCAATTCTAGTCTCCTTCGTATCAGAAAGATGTTGTGAAACTTGAAAGGGTTCAGAAAAGATTTACAAGGATGTTGCTAGGGTTGGAGGATTTGAGCTATACGGAGAGGCTGAACATGCTAGGGCTGTTTTCCCTAGAGCCCCGCAGAGGCTGAGGGGTGACCTTAGGGGTTTACAAAATTGTGAGGGGCATGGATAGAATAAGTAGGCAAAGTCTTTTCCCTGGGGTGGGGGAGTCCAGAACTAGAGGGCATAGGTTTAGGGTGAGAGGGAAAAGATATAAAAGAGACCTAAGGGGCAACCTCTAGATAATGGTTACCAAACTGGAAAAAGAAAGAGTACCTTCCAACACTAATTAGTTAGAAACACATTTCCTTCTTGGCAACGTTTTGTGATTTGTAGTGACCAAAGCCCTGAATGGTGTGTGTGTGGGGGAGGGGTGGGGGTGATCGGGACGCTCTCAGTTCCTACATCTGCCTCATTGCAGGTTTCAGGTGCAGCAAGAGTACGTAGACAGTTATGACAGTAGCACTTTCACCTTTGAGCCAGAAGGTTCACCGTTCTGATGAAGGGTCACTGAACTTGAAATGTTAACTCAATTTCTCTTGCCATAGATGCTGCCAGGCCTGATTTCTGTTTTTGTTTCTGATTTCTATCATCCACAGTCATAGAGTCATAGAGATGTACAGCACAGAAGTAGACACTGCTATCTGACTCATCCATGCTGATCAGATATCCTAAATAAATCAATTCCCATATGCCAGCATTTGGCCCATATCCGTCTAAACCCTTCCTATCCAGATGTCTTTTAAATGTTGTAATTGTATCAGCCTCTACCACTTCCTCTGGCAGCTCATTCCATACACGCACCACCCTCTTCATGAAAAGTTGTCCCTTAGGTCCCTTTTAAACCTTTCCCCTCTCACCTTAAGCCTATACTCTCTAATTTTGGACTCCCCCACCCCGGGAAAAATACCTTGTCTATTTACCCGTTATGATTTCATAAACCTTGATAAGGTCACCCCTCAGCCTCTGATGCTCCAGGGAAAATAGCCCCAGCCTATTCAGCCTCTCCCCTGTAACTCAAACCCTCCACCCTGACAGCATCCTTGTAAATCTTTTCTGAACCCTTTCAAGTTTCACAACACCCTTCCTATAGGAGGAAGTCCTGAATTGCACGCAATACTCCAAAAGAAGCTGAACCAATGCCCTTTAAGCTGCAATATGACCTCCCAACTCATGTTCTCAATGCACTGACCAATAAAGGCAATCATACCTTCTTCACTATCCTATCTACTTGCAACTCTACTTTCAAAGAACTTTGCTTTATTCTATGGTAAATAGTATGTTGGCTTTGAATCAAAGGGAATTTAAGCACAGGGGTCTTCCTGCAGCTGCTTAAAGCCTTGCTGGGATGGTATCTGGGATGCGGTGTATAGTTTTACTCTCACTACGTGAAGTAGCTCTTAGCACAGAGAGAGTCTAAGAACAGTTCACACAATTGATTACTGGAAAATAGGGTTGTCCTACAAGGAGAGTGTGGTATATGAATAGAAAGGGTTTGGAGGAATATGGGCCAAGTGCTGGCAAATGGGACAAGATTAATTTAGGATATTTGGTCATTATGGACAAGTTGAATCAAAGTGTCTGTTTCTATGCTGTGTATCTCTATGACTTGATGACTCTATGATGAGTCTGTCAGAAATAATATTAATGTAACTGGCCTAGCAGGTCGAAGTGAGGCTACATTATACTTTCAGGTGGTTATGAAGTTAGATGCATGACACTATTTTGAGGGAGAGTAAAGTGCCCCTTGGGTAGTGGCTAACATCTGTCCTCCAGTCAAAGTCCTGGTCAAATCTTATCATTGTCATAATACCACATATTGGAGCTTGATGTGCATTAGTTGGCTGCTATATTTCATGTATTGCAAACAACACCACTTCAAAATGCTTCCTTGTTTGTGAAAGTGCCCCGAGGGCATGAAAGGTGCTATAAAAATGCAAGTCTTTGGTTTCTGCTGGAGGCAACGTTTCATGTCACTGTTAGCCTCCAGATGAAGTAGGAAGCATCTTGCATCAACGTAAACTACATAAATACACAATCCAGTTCACCATATTTTTTATCTAAAGGAGAATGATATGTACACTTTTTCTTTGGTCATACAAATTTCCTTTGAGTCAGGCTATATTTGCATAAGTGCGCACCAACAAAAACAAATCCTAATGGACGACTGCAAAGATCCTCAGCAACACGGCAAGCAAAAACGCAATGCAAGTATTCAGTGCTGTGCTAACAGCAATTTAATTTGCTGTATGCCAACGATTGTTTGATCTATAACTGCCTAAAGAAAAACACAACATTCAGAATTGGGTTGCCTGAGAGACCTGTAAAAGAATGTGGATTTAAGAAGTTTAGCATCATTAAGAGGATTAGCAGAATGGAAGGGATTCTCTGAATGGTGGATAAGTATTCACTGAGTATGCAGACAAGCTAATTCTCATATTGTTTTCTAAGAAACAATTAGAATAAAGGGATTGTGTGATGATTTGTTGGCTCCCAAGGTAATACTGTTAAATTCAGCTTAAAGTCCATTTGTGGACTGCCATGTGTCAGCTTAGTTCAAGATGTAGCATTTTTGCCTTCTAGACATAAGGTAATTGTGGTTTTGAACACCACATCAGCTCCATGGCTATTATTTCTAAAGGTGAAGTTGATCTATGGCTTGATCTGCCAATTCATGTTGAGGCTGAAATAGGCTAATTCAAACAAAACCTCTGCTCAATGTTCCTCCCTTAATTGATAAACTGACCATTTTATTGCCATGTTGTGAGTGTACTGCTTTTAAGGAACATTGGCTCACTTTTTTGTAATTTCTCATCAAAAAAACTAAAGCAGTGTTTTTCACATCTTTAGGATTTCCAGTCCTCTTTCTCAACTCAAACACATCTCGCTCCCACTTAAAGCTGTCCATTGCCGGCAACCTTATACAATCAATCTTGTCTCATTTTTGATCCTAGCTTGAAAGAAAAACTCTTTAGATGAGAAGTTAGACAGCAGAGTGGTGAAGAGCATTAAGAAGCTGGTAAGATAAATCACTAAAAAGCTAAGCTAACTGTGATTGATAGCCATGCAATGAGTGGATGGAAGAGGGAATTCCTGAGGTGTTCTTATGATTGCTTAAGGTAAGTTCGCTGGAACTTCACAGAAGACCTGGAGCATTGAGATAAACAGAGATTGTGCCCTTTCTCTGTGTTTCTGAAGATTTACTCTTGATATCACAAGGGTGATTGAGAAGAAAGTCATATCTTATCAAAACATAGGGCTGCTCCGTCATCAGAGAGAAATAACTGGTGGTGGCTTACCTGGGGGTCACCATGTCCTCAGGCAAGGGAGACGCTGAGAAGTAGAGTAAATTGTGCTAGCCTTGGCCAGTACAGGAATTGAACCCACACTGTAGGCATTAACTCTGCATCGTAAACCAGGCATTCAGCCAACTGAGCGAAACTGAACCCCAGCTGGTGGTAGTGCTTTTGTGGGACTCAGTCTCATTATTTACAATCTAGTATTGCACTTTGCTGAGCATTGCAAAACAGAATTGAGCAATTAGTTAGTGGTATTTATCCATTAGAGGAACAATAATATCTATCGAACAAGCAATAGTTTAGCATCAGACTTCATAGGGAATTCCAATATATCCCCTGCTGCTGAACTGCCCATGCATGATTTCTAACCTCTCCAGTTTTTCTGTTTTCATCATAACCTTACTAATCTCTCGATTTTATCAATCATGCTATAATGGAAGGAAATATCAAGTTACTCACTTTGGTAGTAATGAAGGAGCAGAATATTTTTTAAAACATCTGGAACTCCTTGGCATTGATACATTTGAGGAGAAAGTGAGAACTGCAGATACTGGAGATCAGAGCTAAAAAATGCGTTGCTGGAAAAGCGCAGCAGGTCAGGCAGCATCCAAGGAGCAGGAGAATCGACGTTTCAGGCATAAGCCCTTCTTCAGGAATGAGGCTGGTGTGCCAAGCAGGGTAAGATAAAAGGTAGGGAGGAGGGACTTGGGGGAGGGGCATTGGGAATGCGATAGGTGGAAGGAGGTTAAGGTGAGGGTACTAGGCCGGAGAGGGGGTGGGAGCGGAGAGGTCGGGAAGATGATTGCAGGTCAAGAAGGCGGTGCTAAGTCTGAGGGTTGGGACTGAGATAAAGGTGGAGGGAGGGGAAATGAGGAAGCTGGAGAAATCTGCAGAAATCTGCATTCATCCCTTGTGGTTGGAGGGTTCCTAGGCGGAAGATGAGTCGCTCTTCCTCCAGGCGTCGTGTTGCCATGGTGTGGCGATGGAGGAG
>NC_057726.1:11788415-11790194 GCF_004010195.1 Chiloscyllium plagiosum
GGTTGGTGGGGGGTGTGGACCTGACGAGGGAGTCGCGGAGGGTGTGGTCTTTCCGGAACGCTGATAGGGGAGGGGAGGGAAATAAATCCTTGGTGGTGGGGTCCGTTTGGAAGTGGCGGAAATGACGAAGGATGATACTATGTATTTGGAGGTTGGTGGGGTGGTAGGTGAGGACTAGTGGGGTTCTGTCCTGGTGGCGATTGGAGAGGCAGGGTTCAAGGGCGGAGGAGCGGGAAGTGGAGGAGATGCGGTGGAGAGCATCGTCAACCACGTCTGAGGGGAAATTGTGGAATTGGTCCTCCTGGGAGCAGATGCGGCGGAGGCGAAGAAATTGAGAATATAGGATGGTGTTTCTACAGGGGGCAGGGTCGGAGGAGGTGTAATCTAGGTAGCTGTGGGAATCGGTTGGTTTATAGTAACTGTCCGTGTTGAGTTGGTTGTCCGAGATAGAAATGGAGAGGTCTAGGAAGGGGAGGGAGGAGTCTGAGACAGTCCAGGTACATTTGAGGTCAGAGTGGAAGGTGTTAGTAAAGTGGATGAACTGTTCAACCTCCTCATGGGAGCACGAGGTAGTGCAGATACAGTCATCGATGTAGCGGAGGAAAAGGTGGGGGGTGGTGCCAGTGTAGCTGCAGAAAATGGACTGTTCCACATATCTGACGAAGAGGCAGGCATAGTGTGCCCCATGCGGGTGCCCATGGCTACTCCTTTAGTTTGGAGGAAGTGGGAGGATTGGAAAGAGGTTGTTCAGAGTGAGGACCAGTTCAGTCAGTCGAAGGAGGGTGTCAGTGGAAGGGTACTGGTTGGGTCGGCGGGACAGGAAGAAGCGGAAGGCTTGGAGGCCTTCGTGATGGGGGATGAAGGTGTGTAGGGACTGGATGTCCATGGTGAAGATAAGGTGTTGGGGGCCGGGGAAGCGAAAATCACGGAGGAGGTGGAGGGCGTGGGTGGTGTCCCAAACGTAGGTGGGGAGTTCTTGGACTAAGGGGGACAGGACCATGTCGAGGTATGCAGTCCTTCGACTGACTGAACTGGTCCTCACTCTGAACAACTTCTCTTTCCAATCCTCCCACTTCCTCCAAACCAAAGGAGTAGCCATGGGCACCCGCATGGACCCCAGCTACGCCTGCCTCTTCGTCGGATATGTGGAACAGTATATCTTCTGCAGCTACACTGGCACCACCCCCCACCTTTTCCTCCGCTACATCGATGACTGTATCGGCACTACCTCGTGCTCCCACGAGGAGGTTGAACAGTTCATCCACTTTACTAACACCTTCCACCCTGACCTCAAATTTACCTGGACCGTCTCAGACTCCTTCCTCCCCTTCCTAGACCTCTCCATTTCTATCTCGGGCGACCGACTTAACACGGACATTTATTATAAACCGACCAATTCCCACAGCTACCTAGATTACACCTCCTCCCACCCTGCCCCCTATAAAAACGCCATCCCATATTCCCAATTCCTTCGCCTCCACCGCATCTGCTTCCAGGAGGACCAATTCCTCTACCGAACAACCCAGATGGCCTCCTTCTTCAAAGACCGCAATTTCCCCTCAGGCATGGTTGACGATGCTCTCCACCGCATCTCCTCCACTTCCCGCTCCTCCGCCCTTGAACCCTGCCTCTCCAATCGCCACCAGGACAGAACCCCGCTGGTCCTCACCTACCACCCCACCAACCTCCAAATACATCGTATCAACCTTCGTCATTTCCGCCACCTCCAAACAGACCCCACCACCAAGGATTTATTTCCCTCCCCTCCCCTATCAGCGT
>NC_057726.1:11790505-11851166 GCF_004010195.1 Chiloscyllium plagiosum
CGCCTTCTTGACTTGCAATCTTCTTCCCGACCTCTCAGCCCCCAACCACTCTCTGGCCTATCACCCTCATCTTAACCTCCTTCCACCTATCGCATTCCCAACGCCCCTCCCCCAAGTCCCTCCTCCCTACCTTTTATCTTACCCTGCTGGGCACACCCTTCTCATTCCTGATGAAGGGCTTATGCCCGAAACATTGATACATTTGAGTGCATTCATAAAGGAACAAGAAGCAAATGGCCTATTGGTCTTTTTTGCAGTGATGTTGCAGTAGAAGAATAAGGATTTTGCTGCAATTATACAGGACTTTGTTGGCACTATTGTAATGAAGGTTCATTATGTATTACTGAAGACTGCATAAGTCCAAACAGAAGTTATAATTAGAAGAAATAAAAGACAGCTTTCAATAATGGATCCAGCACAAAGACAGGAACCCTCTTTGTATCATGAGTCCAAACTCCTAAAGTTTTCACGTGTTTTAAAATTGCTGGTTGATTGAAAACTTGTACAACTTAGATCAGTCTAAATCTTAACCTGAGGAAGGACCACCCTTCAGCTGATCTCAGGATACTTTAAGAACTCATAAATAGCTTTCAAAACCCACTTTTTGTGCCCAATTAACACTTGTTACTTAAAAGTTGCTGTTGAAATCCAGTTTGCCCACTGATGTGTTAATTGTCAATTTGTTGGACCTGTCCATCTGCGTACATTATTTCTCACTTCAAGACAATATAATGTCTCAGAGTGTTCATGCTGTATTGAACATGAATGAACTGTTTTTTTATAAAGGTCTCCATACATTTTGTGCCAAGGACAGAATTACTGAGAAGAGCCCTAGCTATGCCTTTTCCTGACTTTCTCAGTCTCTTTGAACTATACATTTCAAAAAACATACAGATACTGTAATTAATGAAAGTTATTTGGAAAGATAGCCTTTATTCACAATTGATGTGAATCAGTACATTAAGCTACAGAATAATTGAGATGCTTCTAATTAATTGCCTATTGTTGGCTGATGACTACTTGCAATTCTATATTCGGTGCACCATAATCTCATGATTTCTGTATTAGTCTAAAATGGCATCTTGACCTTGTTAGACCAGCCCACTATGCATGTTTATAAAAGATGTATAGATTAAACTAAACCTCAATCTACAATCTAAAATCCAGGTCTGTCCAACATCTACACACAAAGATTGGTTACAGGTAAAGGTAGCACACTTTTGCAAATTGTCGTTAATTCAGTTCAGTACTTCTGATCTCCATCTTCGCAAGTTTGTTTTTTTTTCAAAGAGTTGGATGCTTTAAAATGAAGTAAGTGGAGAATTCCCAGAAAGCTGCAAATTTGAATTTCTCGGAAGGTGGTTCTCAGATGAATACGTGTTGTGACTCATTGAAGTAGTGCACTGGAAATCAAACCCCACCTTCATAGACATCCACATGAGGAAAGAACCTTTGGTTTTTATCATGACATTTTAGAAATACAGTCACTCTAAATTAACTGTTGTGTGTCCTATTAAGTTGCTGTGGGAGTGATATAAATGCACTGCAAAGTAAAGAATTTCACATTGGCAATTTTGAGCTATAGAGTCATAGAATCATACAGCAATAGACCCATCAGTTCATGCAGGCCATAATCCCAAACTAAACAGGTCCCACCTACCTGTGCTTGGCCCTTATCCCTCCAAACATTTCATATTCGGGACCTCATCTGAATGTCTTTTAAATGTTGTAATTGCACCCACATCGACCAACACCTCTTGAATTTCATTCCACACATGAACAATTTTCTATTAAAAATAATTGCCTCTCTTGTCTTTCTTAAATCTTTCTCCCCTCACGTTAAAAATATTCTGCCTAGTCTTGAAATCCATCACCCGAGGGAAAAGACACCTGCCCTTCACTTTATCTCTACCCCTCATGATTTCATCCTATCAGACCACCTCAACCTCCTACGCTCCAATCACAGCCTATTTATTTTCTCTCTTCTATATTTTTGAGGTAAAAATGCAAATGAATTTTGTGGACTGTTGCAATCATGAGTGGAGAATTTGAGTCATTAAGGTTTTACAGCATGGAAAATGACCCTTTGGCCCACCATGTCCATGCCAGTCTTTAAAATCACCCTTTTAGACAGTGGGTTCCAGATACTACAACCCTCTGGGTGAAAATATTTTCCTCAAATCCCCTCTAAACCTCCTGCTCCTTACCTTAAAACTCTGGTTATTGACTCCTCTACTAAGGAGAAAACTTTCTCCCTATGTACCTATTTCATGTATGCTCATGTGAACTCTGTGCACCTCAACCACCTTCCCCCCACCCTGCTTAGCCTTGTCTACTCAGTGGAAAATAACCTGAACCTGCCTTGTGCAGCCTGACAATTTCTACCTTAGTCATGGTCCCCATTATCAGCCTTTACTTCTCCCTGGCATATTGTCATCCATCCCTTGGCCTAACGGTGGCACGGTGGCTCAGTGGTTAGCACTACTGCCTCACAGCACCAGGGTCCCAGGTTCGATTCCAGCCTCAGGCAATACACATGCACCCCGTGTCTGCGTGCGTTTCCTCCGGTTTCCTCCCACAGTCCAAAACATGTGCAGGTCAGGTGAATTGGCCATGCTAAATTGCCAATAGTGTCAGGTGCATTAGTCAGAGGGAAATGGGTCTGGGTGGGTTATTCTTCGGAGTGTCAGTGTGGACTTGTTGGGCCGAAGGGCCTGTTTCCACACTGTAGGGAATCTAATCCAACTGTTTCTGGTTTCTAATTCCACCTATCCACTCACTCCCTTCCCACTCCCCCTTCAGCTTATAGACCACCTTTCCTGAGCTACAGTCAGTTCTAAATGCAGGAAGCGTTAACTCAGATTTCTCTGCACAGATGTTGCTGCCAGACCTGCTGACCTTTCTCCAGTAATTTCTATTTTGGTTTCAGATTTCCAGCATCCACAATTCTTTGTTTTATTATAACTGAGCCTGCCTAGTCTCTCTTCATAGTTGAAGTCTTGTTTCGTCTACTTAGTGCACTCTGATTTTCCAACAATTTGGATAATTGGATGAAAAACAAGTCCCTTTCCAGGTGTTTGCTGTGACTTTCTAAAATTTGCCTAGCCCCCAATCCAGCCCATGTGCTGAGTAATGTACCCTCCTTAAGGGCACTGTGCGTCAACCTACAGCATGTGGACTGCAGTAGTTCAAGAAGGCAGCTCACCACCACCCTCTCAAGGGCAAATACTGATGAACCAGTAATGTCCATGTTGCCTGAATGAATTTAAACAAGTAATGTTTTACATTGGAAGGATGCTATTTGGCCCACAGTAAATCTGAAACTCTGTAAAAGAACTCAGTCCTGTTCCCCTGCTCTTGCCTTTTCAAACATTATTTTCCGTCAAGCACACTAATGCTGTTTTGATCAGCCATTCTAGTCCTCGCATTCACACTCAGTTAATCTCTCTGTTTTTATTTGAAAGACCATTAACTGCGACTTAGGAGGAAAATACAAGCAATAGTAGCCGTTCACTGCCAGGTTTAGGTTCGGCGTCTTATAGACAGTCCGAAAGATTGAGTGTTCTTGATGTAAAATCGGTCTTTCTTAGTAAAACCTTGCTGAACCAGACTGTTTGCTTCATGCTTCTCTGGAAATTCATGAACGACAGAGATCACTGCAGCTCTCTCTTGCTCTCACCTGGCATGCCCTTATTTAAATACCAAACCTGCTTTGTGCAGTAATACTTCTTGATCTAGCAACTTATACAGTCACATCCAGAAATTCCAGTCACTGCAGCTTAAGAACAGTAGGTCATTTATTTAGGTTAATGCAGCCACAGGTTTCTATTTGCACACACTGGAAACTATAACAATTTGCTTAATTGTAAGTGAAATAAACAGTCTTCTTAACCACGTATTTGAATGTCTTTAACTTCTGTCTGGAACTGAGATAATTAGATGCTGAAATACAGCTTTATAATTAATGAATTAATGAAAGGCCATCCTAACTTCATTTATTCGTGTACAGTCACCTTGCTCACTAATTAAACTCTTTGCTTGAATATTAAATAGAACATTATCTGCAAACACACCACACACACACACATGCAAATAGTGAAAACATTTATAACTTAGCAACGTTAATGACATCAATTAGTGAGATCTTCAAACTTTCTCTTGAGATCTACTGCACCACAACCATAAAACCACTTGCCATAATAGTGCAATTGCTTATTTTGCTGTCGATTTTGTGATTGTTTTTACACTGACGTATGTCGAAGAATCCCAAAGATTGGTAATAGATCCCCATATAATTATGACATGGACTTGGATCTAATGGCACAATTGCAAAGTTTGCGGATGAGATGAAGATGATGGAAAATAGTGCCAAAGGTTAAGAGATCACAGACAAAAAGGGGAAGTGGACAGATTCATTGAAGATTGAATTCAACATCAACTCATACAGCACAGGAGAGGTTCTACAGCTCATGGCACAAAGAAGAAATGCATTTTGGAAAGAAAAATGTTAAAGGAGCAGTATAAACCAATTGGCGCTCTTTTAACAAGGGTGTAGGAACAGAGGAACCATAAGAACATGTCATTTGTCAGACCTGTGATTGGAAAGCTCTAAAATTACTGCTATAAATAAAATAAAGAACTGTGGATGCTGGAAATCTATAACCTGGTGTTGTGTGATTTTTAACTTTGTACACCCCAGTCCAACACCGGCATCTCCGAATCACTCTATAACAATATATTGATCCAATAAAGCCCCTATTAAATTTACAACAACTCAATTTTCAAAACCAGACAGCAGCTGTTGTCTCCAGTGTGGATCTTCCTCTGTTTGTAGATATCCCGGGTCACCTTTGATCTTTTGCTGCACAGTTTTTCCCATGAGAAAGGTACCTTTGATGGAGAGCATTTTCAGGCAGTCTGTCTAACAGTGGCAGGTGGTGCGCTTTCTGGCTAACTCCAAAATGCCTGTTTTTTACACTACAAACATCGGATTGTCTCATTGGTTCAATGTTGTCAAAACAGTAAAATTCAAATTCAATTGGGTTTTAGTATCTTGGGGCATTGTTTAAACTGATTGGTTAAATTCAAAGTGCTGTGAAAACAATTGAGATATCTAGGTTACAGCCAAAGCTTACATCTTAAGGTAACAGCTTTCAATTCTCCAGTACACTCTGTGCCTGCTAGTCAGTCACATGACAGGTGCTTGGCAGCTTTCACTATCTCTTAAAGGTACAGTACACACCTTCAACTTCATAACACCTGGGCTGGCTTACATGTGACTCCAGACCTCAGCAATGTGGTTGAATCCTAACTGCCCTCTGGGATTAGGAATGGACAATAACTACTGGCCTGCACCAGCAATGCCCACATGCCATGAATGAATTTAAGAAAAGGCTGTAACCAATTGCCAATCCAGACAGAAGACAATGCCTACCACAAATTCAGTGCTGTGCAAGTGTGAGACTTCAAACGAGTGAAACAGGAGGATATCTACAGTTCCTCTGGTGAAAGTGAAATGGATCCAGCTTTGTATCTGCACTAGAGCATTAGAAAACAGAAGTAGAAACAGGATTGCACCATATTGTCTGTCATCCAGTATGATCTTGGCTTTTTTACGTTCTTTCTTAGAGCAGATCTGTAATAAAGCTTTGAGGAACATGTTTACAATATCATCACTGTATCACAGCATGTGACCCTAAGGTATAAAGCTCTCAGTCTCCATCTTACTCAGCTCTGTCCTCTTTCAGTGTTACATGCTGGGGATACATACCACAGAGCAAATTTTTTTGCTTGAGTCCAGGTGAGCAAATGTGATTGTTATGCACATGTATAATTACCAGGAAGTGTAATAAAAGTTTGTTAAAGTCTTCAGTACTACATGTCTCATTTATCTGACAGGATCTAATATGAGTTGCAGATCATCAGATATTACGGCTCCTACTCCACTTTCCCGCCCACTCCCTGAATCCATTGATTTCTCAAGAGACTGAAAAATCTATCTCTGTGAAATTGCAACCTGGAAAGTTATGCTAAAAAGATACAGTGGTAAATTTTGATCTCTGAGGCCTTGATTGAATCTGACTGCATAGCCTACTGTTATATAGCCTACCTTTACTGAATTTGAAAATTCATCTCAGAATGTTGCTACCTAGTTGAATTTTTTTTTTTGAACCAGCAAATAAATGCCAACTTTCCAAAACCACAATGTTAACCACCTTCTGAGAACCAAACTAAGGAGGCAGATTTTAACCAGATCCCCCAGTAATCAAGCTGGCAAGATCTGGCACAGTGCTGGTATTACAGTATCATGCCAGGTATCCAACTGATGCCATACCCTTCCTTTATTCCATCATGGGACATGGGCATTGCTGGCAAAACCAACATTTGTTGCCCATCAGAGTGGCAGTGTCTCTGACACTTGCCTTTTCATCTGTCTGCCAAGGATCCATATTAACAAGCCCAATCGGGGAATGCATTGTCTATGAGTTCCAATTGGCTGACCTCATCACAATCACTACAGCTCCCATTTCTGGCTCAGTGTATTGATTGGCATGGGATATGAGTGCAGATAGCAAACCCTGTTCTCCTGATCTGTCTGGTTCCATCACAGAGTTTGATATCTCATTCCTCATCCCCTACAATTTCCATTGTGTTGGGGCAGCTTATTAATGTCTCATGGTTCTTGGTTGCCCGGAGGAGGCATGAACCACAGCCCACATTCAGGAATCTGGAAAGCTGAGCTTGACGTGTCATCCCTGTGCTCCCTTGCTCACTCACCCAGCACGCACCGTATGCAGAACCAATGGCCTATTCCAATGCTATAGTTCACATGTAAATACTTTTGTTTGGAGGGATTATTTTTTTTGAACTGATGACATAACATTGTGACTTACTTCTAATCCAAGAATACATACTGACTACTTCTGTTATTGTGGAACATGAATGACCTGAAAATATCCACCAATGATGGATAATACAGAGCAGGTTTTGCCTGTTACTGACCTGGAATTTACATTGAAGTATCATTATTCAATTCATTTGTGCTCTATCTCTGAAAGAAGTCTCATGATTCTATCTATTGTTTGCAGGTGAAGGAAGCCATGCAGAGAATCCATGATAGAGGAAACATAGGGAAACTTATCCTGGATGTCGAAAAGTCCCCAACTCCTTTGGTAAGTAATTCTTGAAATTTTGAAGGCAATTGGGGCAGCACATTGGTTAGCACTGCTGCCTCACATCGCCAGGGACCTGGGTTTGATTCCACCCTTGGGCAACTGTCTGCGTGGAGTTTGCGCATTCGCCTGTGTCTACGTCAGTTGCCTTCCATACCCCAAAGATGAGCAAGTTAGGTGGATTGGCCATGGGAAATGTTGGGTTACAGGGATTGGGGTGGGGGTGGGGTGGGGGGAGGGGTGGTGGATCTGTATGTGATGCTCTTTGGAGAGTCACTTTGGACTCGATGGGCTGAATGGCCTGCTTCCATTCTGTAGGGATTCTAGGATTCTATGAAATATGTCAAAAAGCCAGTGTACTGAGGCATGAAATTAATAAGCATGTTCAGGGATTACATCAATGGCTAATGTTATCAGAAATGAGGAGTTCCATCCTTGATGAAAACAAAAGTAGAGGTGGGAAACCTTAAGACCTGATTTCAGGATGTGTAATAAAATCTCAAGGTACACACCAAACTGTATTGACATTACAAATTCCAGTGCAGATGAACATGTGGACATCCCCATGCCGTTCCTTTTCCTCTGTTTGTTCTTTATCATGCAGAACTGTGGAGAATGAACAACACAAAATTCACCATTTGGCCCAACCAGTTCAAGTTGGTGCATATGATTCACTCAAGCCTATTCTTGTCTTTGCTAACGAACCCTTATAACCATCTGCTCGGTTCTACTTATAATGTGTGTCTAATTTCTCCTTAAAGTCATCAATAATATTTTCTTCAACTACTCTCTGGCACAGCAAGTTCCACAGTCTGATCACTCTTTCCATAAAGACATTTTGTCTGAATTCCATATTGGATTTCTTGGTGATGATCTCTTATTGATGGTAAAAACACTTCAAGCCCAGGGCATCAATGTGGACTTCAACAGTTTCTTCATTTCCCCTTCCCCCACCTCACTCCAGTTCCAAACTTCCAGCTCAGCACTGTCCCCATGACTTGTCCTACCTGCCTATCTTCTTTTCCACCTATTCACTCCACCCTCCTCCCTGACCTATCACCTTCATCCCCTCCCCCACTCACCTATTGTACTCTATACCACTCTGCCTGTGTTCCTGATGAAGAGCTTTTGCCCGAAACGTCGATTTTACTGCTCCTCGGATGCTGCCTGAACTGCTGTGCTTTTCCAGCACCACTAATCCAGAATCTCATATTGATGTCCAATTTTTCCCCTTTCCCAAAAGAGGAAACATTTTCTCTCTACTGATTCTATTAAAACCTTTCATAATTCTAAAGGCTTAAATCAGGTCATCACAACATAGCCTTCACATTTCAAGAGAGAGACCCAATCCCATACATTACTCCTGACTGTGTCCTCACATTTCTTATATAATTTTTTGTAAATTCCTTTGGAATACTCCTCAGGAACTACAGAGACCATTTGGCCCATTGAGTCTGCACTGACCCTCTGAAGGGCATCCCACCCAGACCTAACTCAACCTCTCTTACCATAACTCTGCACTTTCCATGGCTAATCCACCTAGCCTGAATACTATAGGCAATTTAACATGGCCAATCCACCTAATCTACAGATCTTTGGACTATGGGAGGAAACCCGCACAGACACGGGGAGAACATGCAAGCTCCCCACAGTCACCCAAAGCTGGAATTGAACCTGGATCCTTGGCACTGTGAGTACTTGGGCGGCATGGTGGCTCAGTGGTTAGAACTGCTGCCTCACAGCGCCAGGAACCCGGGTTTGATTCCTGCCTCAGGCCACTGCCTGTGGGGAGTTTGCACATTCTCCCCGTGTCTGCATGGGTTTCCTCTGGGTGCTGCAGTTTCCCCTCCCACAATCCAAAAATGTGCAGCTCAGATGAATTGGCGATGCTAAACTACCCGTAATGTTAGGTGCATTAGTCAGGGGTGTCTGGGTCTGGGTGGGTTACTCTTCAGAGGGTCAGTGTGGACTTGTTGGGCCAAATAGCCAGTTTCCACACTGGAGGGAATCTAAGCCACCATGTGTCTTTTTTACATGGCAACCAGAATTTTGCACAACACACCTCAAACTGTGGTTCAATACAAGTTGAGAATTCCTTTTCTAAGTTGATACATTTCCCGCTACAAGGAACCCTAATGCTTTAATTTCTAATCAGCTTTTCATGCCGTGTTGCCACTTTTTACAACGTGTGGATTTAAACTCTAATTTGTTTTTCTAATCAAATTAAGTTCTTACTTTAGTAACAAGTGACATCCTTACTTTAATTATCAAAATGTACTGGCTTACATTTATCTGCAAATTACGTGCCCATTTTGCAAATTTATTAATGTATTAATTTATTAATGTATTCTTGTAATTTGTTGCAGTCCTCCTCAGTACTGTCTCTCTTGCTTTTGCTCTCATTGTTTTCAATCTCTTTCACTGTCAGTCTATTTTTAATCCATCTTTTTCCTCTCCTTTCCTCTCTTTCTTTTCCTTTTGGCCCTCTGCTCATCTAGGGACTCAAAATGATGTCTGCCCTGAATTAAACTGTTTCAAAAATCACATTACACTGGATTATAGGAGACAGGTTTATTTGAAACTGCAAGCTTTTGGAGTGCCCGCTCCTTCCTCAGGCACTTAGTTCCAATATACATTCTGGAATTCTTTCTGTGAAACTCTTATCACTCTGTCCTCCTTTGCAATGCTGCTTACTTTAACCAACCTTTGCATAACATCTCCTCACATCCCTTATGTTGGCTCAACGTCAATGTTTCTGATTACTCTCCTGTGAAAAGGCTTCAGTACACTTATTTGTGAAGTTGCACAGTTCCCAGGTTTTATTTCAGTGCTTCTAGAATATTCTGTCAATGGAGACCTTTAGCTTACGAATTCTATTATGAATCCTCTCTGTATTAATTCCACATGAAGACTGCAGTCTTCATGACACCTTTTCCTGTCAATCACAAGCTTATTGCACACGATCCTATCTGGAGACTCCAGCTTTTTGAGACTTTCATATCCTTTGCTAGATTTCATCATCATGCTGTGAAATGTTAACATAAGTTTTTGTAACTCTGAGGTGACCAGAGCTAACATAAAAGCAAAATATCTGCTGGAAGTCTGAAAGTACAAGAGAAACTCAGCAGGTCTGGCAGCGTCAGAAGTAGGTCAAAAAGCGTGGTGCTGGAAAAGCACAGCTGGTCAGGCAGCATCTGGGGAGCAGGAGAGTCGATGTTTCAAGCATAAGCTCTTTATTAGAAGTAGAGTCTATTTTTCATTTGCGATCAGTGCTGGGGTCATTTTTGGATTATTAATATCACAAAATTACAAAAGGGCGCTGTGATAGATTTTTGGGCTAAGTTCAAATTGCACAAGGTTTTGAAGAAGGATTCTCGCCATGATGCCCAGTGACATTTCTCCCCATATCTTACCAAACACACCTCATTACCTGTCTCACCCAATGCCGTCCCTGATGTCTGCATCCAGGCTTATCCAAGCATCATTCCTGGAACATCTCGCCACTCAGTAGATATCTGCCAAAAGACTTGGATCTTTTGCACCAGCACAATCTTTGTACAACTGTAGGGCATCCTGACAATTGTGGAAAGTCCGATGCTGCCCCTCGCCAGTGATGTAATGACAAAACAGCCACAAGGTCACACTGCTCACAACGTGTAGCTGGAATGGCTGGCACCAAGTCATACAGACAACCCCATTCTCTCAACATCATGGAGGTTTCATCACCCGGTCACACAGTTTACCTGTCATTAGCTCCATCCTGTCAGATCACCCTTTCCAGGTCATACCCTCCACTCTGTCCTCAATGCCCACTGTTTCACCCATATCTTTTCACTGTCTAGTAGGGAACATCACATAGGCCGGGTACTAGATAATCCCAAATGATGAACCATAGCCAACAAAAGGGAGCACAAACCAAGGGAACAGAGGCCTCAGTTCAACTCTTACAATGTAACCCAAATCGTGGGCTCACAATTATCTCACAATCCGTGTTGCAGCCAGCTCCCATCTGTTGGAACGGGGTATCAATGAGATCCTGTCTGGCTTGAAGCACCCAATGCAGCTGGGCTCAGTCACGGATGAGAGTTTTCTCCTCCTCCTCCTTGGATATCTGCCCCTGTTCTCCCAGTGTTTCAGCATCTGGAACATTGCTTCATCACCTGGTCCACCTGCAGAGACCACAGCCCATCAGAATGCTGTCTCAACTGTATGGGACTCTAACATACACTGGGTGTGCAGAGTGCTCCAGGATGCTGGAGTTGTGTTAACTGCCAGGGTAGCGGGCACACTCCTCCAGGAAATGGTAAGACTGATCATAAATCACCTGAACCGAATGGAACCACTTGCTGTTGCTAATTCTGCAGTGTATGATACCACCTTCTCAGTGCCATGTGTGTGCAGTTGATAGCATCCAGTACTTAGGGGAAACCAGCTATGTTCATGGATTCCACTTCCTGGACTGCAGCACTACCTCATCATGAGGGAATGAAATGAGCCAGTGTGCCGTTGCACAGTTAGCTCCAGCCACTTTCCTGCTGTATTAGTGCTGGTGTGACTGGGAGATCCCACACAGCTCTCCTGTCACTCCCTAGAAGGAGTCAGTCACATCAACATTCAATGTTGCAGTGCCCTTCACAAACACTGGGAGAGAATGGCCTCCCGGTTCTGCAGCTCGCCAATCCCCACCCTGCATCCAGCTTCCAGCAGAGTATTCAGGCTGTTACAGAGCCTGGGCCTTGCTTATCACCAGATCATGGAATCGGGGCCTTCTGCACACTCCATGCATCCCGAGGGGCCCAGAGGCGAGATGTTCCTCACCTTCCATGCTGGTCTGCTTTTGCCCCTGCTGTCGACCCTGCTCCTCCTGCCTTCACCGCCACTTTCACAGTGGGGTAACCACAGCAACCAACATCCCAGCAGCAGCAGCAGGGCCCTGGACTCTCAGTGGCAATTATCTACATTGGGAACATAAAGAGTAAATTAGGTTCTGAGGTCTCAGAACAATCAGTAACGGCATACCCTGCAGATGAGGGTTGTACACTCTCCTCCGTACAGTCAGATATCCAGTTCCCCAGTAATGAGGACCATGCCTCCATCATTCATTCACCTTCAGGCTCAGCTTGGTGAAGGTGCCACACTGGCTGAGGGAGCAGCACATTGCATCAAAAGGAGAGGACCTGCTGCCCTCTGATTCCCTTCCCATCTCTGACCCACATCAACTATGGAACATTACATTGCATTCAATAAAGATCAATGTTAAACTAATGATGGATGATGCAGCAATGGACCCCACTTCCCATTGTTGTATGATTAATGGGTCACCTTTGGCCAGCCTTCACCTCTTTTCACATCACTGATACTAACTTCAGCTTCAATAAAAAGTCAATGCTCTATTTGCAAGGACTTTATTTCTTTACAACATGTAAAAGGCATCTGGATGAGTACATGAATAGTAAGGGTTTAGAAGGATATGGGCTAAGTGCTGGCAAAAGAGATTAGATTGATTTAGAATAACTGGTCGGCATGGATGAGTTGGACCGAAAAGTCTGTTTCCTTGCTGTACGTCTCTATGATTCTATGAGGGCAACCCTGGCTAGGCTAGCATTTATTGCCCATCTGTAATTGCCCAGAGGACTGTTAAGAGTCAACCACATTGCTGTGGTTGTGGAGACACAAATCACCTTTCATCACCATTTGTACTCTAAGCTCCCTCACTTTGCATCAATAACAAGTAGACAACAAAATGTTTGCAAATTAAATCTAGCTGGAATTTGCAAATGCCAGCAGCATTGGAACATATCAATGAGGAGCGGGAGTAGGGAATTCAGCCCTTCGAGCCTACCCTGCCATTTAACATGATCATGGTTGATCTTATCCTGGTCTCAACTCCACTTTCCTACCTGATCCCCATAGTCCTTTAACATATCTGTTTCTTACTTAAATCTATTGATTTCCCTCTGCCTCAATGCACTCTAGGGCACTGAGTTCCACAGATTCTGAGAGAAATAGATTGTCTTCATCTCTATTTTGAATCTTCCTCCTCTCACTGTATATCTATGATGTCTTGTTTGAGACTGGTCCACAAGGGGGAACATCTGTTTCCTGTTTGTCTGTTCAATGGACTGGTTAAAGAGTTCCATTACTCGATGTTTTAAGCTACACTGTACTAAGCCTGAAAAGACTTTTACAGCATGTTTGACAACCTCTGGATGTTCTGAAGAACATTACAGGCAATGAAGTAATCATAAGGCATGGCCATAATGTTGCAACGTGGCAGACAATTTATACACAGCAATGATATCATGACCAGGTGATGTTTTTTTTAATGATGTGTTAAATTTTAAGGAATAAATATTGAGCAGGAATTAAAAAAAAAATCATCTATTCTTTAAATTTGAACCAACAAATCTTACGCGTCTGCTTGAGAAGTAGATGCAGGCTTCTGTTTATTATTTTATGCTTAAGTCAGTCTAGGTGATGTCACATATTGGATTGTTCTCTCTGTCAAGTTTTATGATTATAGAGTCATAGAGGCTTCCAGCATGGAAACAGGCCCTTCTGTCCAACTTATCCATTCCACCCAGTTTCCACAATTAAGCTTGTCCAATTTGCCTGTGCTTGGTCCATCTCCCTCTACACCTATCTCATCCAGGTACTTGTCTAAATGCTTCTAAATGACAAAATTGTATGTGCTTCCATCACTGGTCCAGACACTCACCACCCTCTGGACCCTTACATAACTCTCCTGTCTCACCTTGAACCTTTGCCCTCTAATTTTAGACTCCCCTACCATGGGGAAAAGCCGTTGGCTATCTAATTTTGTTGATTATTTTGAACTTTTTCCAGGTGTCTGTGTCAGTAAGAATGATGGGTATCTCAGTAAAATTGCCCCCAGGCATCACTTCTCCAGTGAAAGTCACAGAGGTAGATTATCCTCATAAATGTATATGGTTGGACATGACAATATCTCACACACTTCAACCACTTTGTTGCACCCTGATTTCAAGTGAAGTTTACCTGCCATGTGAAGTGACATGACAGAGACTCTAGACGGATGGTTCCCAAAGCTGTCAGTCACTGGGGCTTTATGCTGTTTCTCATGCCTCATCAAAAACAAAAAACAAATTGAATGGGATCAGTTGCCATGGCTATTCATACTAGAAAGTAAGCTAGTTGGACATCCTCCTTTCTAATGTCTCGCTACTCCTCTGACTTAAGACTGTCTGCACGGGAGCCCAGATCTAGCTAATGGGATAGCAAGGGTGAATTGAAAGCAGCTAAAATCAGTCGCTCTTGAATCTTAATAGTGGCGCTGATTGATCTGTTGTTTCCATACATTGCCCGTTACAGTGCAACAGCACCCAAATGGCCAGAAAACGACAGCTGCCTCGCTCACGAGGTGATGACGTGGCTTACAATAGCAGCTGGTGCCGCGGTAACTGGAATTAGCTATCAAGCATCAGCATTTTCCAGACAGCTTGGGACAGCAGGTTATAAATAGCGAAAGCCACTTTATTGACTGACACGTGTGATTGTCTTTCTGCTCAGGGCTAATTGCAATTTATGGCTCGACAATCATAGGAGATATTGAATACATTCAGCTTCCCCGTGAAACCATAGTTCAGGTTTATTCTAATGGCAACATGAATTTAGTCCACTGGCAACTGAATTGAGATTGCACGCACAAAAGTAGTGGAGAGCTCTTTGAACCAAGAGCTAACGAGAGTTGTTTACCTAATTCTTAATCGAAGGGTTGTGACATAGAGTGACACTGATACAAAGCAATGGAAATCATGGGGGATACGGAAAATTCTTTCCAGTGGCAGAACAGTTGAGAATCCGAGGACATTGATTTAGAGTACTGTATTTGGTGAATTCATCAGAGGTGACGAGAGGGAACGTTTTTATAACACAGCAAGTTGTTCTGAGCTGGTGTGACTGAGAGCATGAGGGAAATCCAACAGTAACATTTTTAAAGGGACATGAATAATACCAGAGAAAAAGAGTAATTCAAGGCTGTGGTGAAAAGACAGACGGGTGAGATTAACTGAATAGTTTTACTAAAGGGCCGTCACAGACGTATCAGGCCAAATTACTTCTTCCTGTAATGTGATTCTGTGATGGCCTCATGGATATTTGATTTTTGTATCTATTTTAAACTAATGAACGGTAAATCAGGAATTGTCAACTTACTAAACAGAAAAACTGAAGAACTGCGGATGCTGGAAATCAGAAACAAAATCAGAAATTGCTGGAAAAAACTCAGCAAGTCCAGAGCCATCTGTGGAGAGATAAAACAGAGTTAATGTTTCAGGTTCAGTGGCCCTTCTTCAGAACTGACTGTAGCTGGAAAAGGTTAGTATATATGCTAAAGATGAGGTGGGGGGAAGGGAAGGAGATGGAACTCAAAGAGAGAAAAGGAGCTAGGCAGGACAAAGGAGTTCTGAGGAAAGGTCACTGGACCCAAAACGTTGACTCTGATTTCTCTTCACAAATGCTGAGCTTTTCCAGCAATTTCTATTTTTGCTTCAGATTTACAGTATCCATAGTTCTTTTGGTTTTTATTAAGGCAGATAAAGGAATGAATAGAGATCAGCCTGGGGGAACCAATAGCTGGTAATAGGATTGTTAGTGGCTGACAATGGGTTGGTTGTGGTAGCAGTCCATGTGATGACAAGGCCTGGTCTGTGGGGATTGGAATAAGGACATGGGAGAAGGTGCTCAGGCCCTAAAATTATTGAACTCAATACACTAACCTTTCTCCAGCTACAGGGCAAATGTGAGGACTGCAGATGCTGGAGATTAGAGTCAAGAGTGTGGTGCTGGAAAAGCACAGCAGGTCTCCTGAGGAGCAGGTGAATTGATGTTTCAGGCAAAAACTCTTCATTAGGATTGGGGCTGTGAGCTGAGGGGGTGGTGAGATAAATGAGAGGGGGTTGGGGCTGGGGAAAAGTAGCTGAGAGTGCAATAGGTAGATGGAGGTGGGGTTAATGGTGATAGGTTGGAGAGGAGGATGGAACGGATCAATGGGAAGGAAGATGGTCAGGTAGGGCAGGTCACGTGTGTGGTGCCAAGTTAGAAGGTTGGAACTGGGATAAGATGGGGGGGAGGGGAAACGAGTAAACTGGTGAAATCCACATTGATTCTCTAGGGGTGGAGAATTTCAAGGTGAGGGGCATATTTTTAAAGTGAGAAAAAAAAGTCTTTGAAAAGTCATGAGGGATAACTTTCTTACAGAGAATGGTTCCGCTTTGGAATTAACTGCCAGAGGAAGTGGTGGATGCGAGTACAGTTACGACATTTAAAAGACATTTGGATAAGTTTATAAATAGGAACAGTTGGGAGGGATATGGGCCAGGAGTAGGCAGGTGGGACCAGTTTAGTTTGGGATGATGGTCGACATGGACTGGTTGGACCAATGGTCAGTTTCCGTGCGGTATGACTCTATGACTTTATGACTGCCAGTCAGATTGGTCAGCAACTCCAAAGGTTGGGAACTTTCTGGTATCAGAGGCTGAATTTCCCCTCTGAACTAATCTAACTGGCCACAGCGTATTATGACAGTGGGGTAGACCTCCTCTGGGACTTTCAGCTCGCCCCAGTTTTTCATCTGCTGTGGTAAGCAACCCCTGGGTCCAGTCCATGAGCTGGGTGTGTGTCCCTGAGTGCACAGTGTCCTCGCTGCACCATTACAATGATAGTTACCAGTGCATTTTGTGGCACTGAAGTGCAGTAGAGTCCTTGTAAGTGAATCAGAGATGTGCTTTGTGATTTCTTAATGGCTGTCATGTGTCAGATGCCAGTGTCTATGGATGTGTGGCCGGTGCCCATGGAGCATGCCCTGAGGTGTTGGCATCTAGTGTCCAACTTGGATCAATGGGCAAACTGATTTCTATGTGAAGATTTCTCAATGTCAAGCTTGTTTGGCCCATTTTATAAGGTAGAAAGCTGAATATTAATGAGAAGAGTTGGGCCTATGACAAGGCATTTAACAAGCAATTGCCCCCTATAACTGGCAACTTGCCAATGCCTCGGAACAAATTGTTTGTCAAAAACACAAAAGATGGTGCAGGTTCCTTCTGAGAGCGTAACAGGACTTATTGGCTGTTTGTGGAACAAATTCCGCCCGAGTCCACATTGCTCAGATTCCTGTTGGATTCTGCACTCTGAACCCATTCTGTCTGAACCTTCACTAATTTTAGAGATTCTCAGCTTCATTTCTCAGAAGGAAGTGTCCAGTCTTTTAATCCTGATATGTATCTCTTAAATTTCAGTACCATCCTTGTGAATCTTCTGTGCCCACACACGATATCTTTCTAAACTAAAACCTTTTTGACTCTCCACGGTCGGTACTGCTCTATTCCCTGTCTATTCATGTATCTGCCTCTTAAACGTTGCTATTATATTTGCCTCCACCACCCCCACTGTCAGCACATTCATAAAAACATAAGAACGAGGAGCAGGAGTAGGCCGTCTGGCCCTTCGAGACTGCTCCGCTATTCAATAAGATCATGATCTATTCGTGGCCTCAGCTCCTCTTACCCGCTCTCTCACCATAACCCTTAATTCCTTCTTTGTTCAAAAAAAATCTATCTTAGCTTTAAAAACATTTACAGATGAAGTCTCAAATTTTAGAGTCCAGAGCGTTGAATACAGGAGTGTGGAGGTAATGGTGCAGCTGTACAGGACATTGGTTAGGCCACTGTTGGAATATTGTGTGTAATTCTGTCTCCTTCCTTTCAGAAAGATGTTGTGAAACTTGAAAGGATTCAGAAAAGATTTACAAGGATGTTGCCAGAGTTGGAGGATTTGAGCTATAGGGAGAGGCTAAATAGGTTGGGGCTGTTTTCCCTGGAGCATTGGAGGCTGAGGGGTGACCTTATAGAGGTTTATAAAATCATGAGGGACATGATTAGGATAAATAGACAAGGTCTTTTTACTGGGTTGGGGGATGCCAGAACTAGAGGGCATAGGTTTAGGGTGAGAGGGGAAGGATATAAAAAGGACCTAAGAGGCAACTTTTTCATGCAGAGTGGTGTGTGTATGGAATGAGCTGCCAGAGGAAGTGGTGGAGGCTGGTACAATTACAGTATTTAAAAGGCACCTGGTTGTGTGTATGAATAGGAAGGGTTTAGAGGGATATGGGCCAAGTGCTGGCAAATGGGACTAGATTAGTTTAGGATATCAGGCCGGCAAGGATGAATTGGACCGAAGGGTCTGTTTCCATGTTGTACAGCTCTATGACTCTACTTCCCTGGGCAGGGAATTCCATAGATTCATAACCCTCTGGGTGAAGAGGTTCCTTCTCAATTCAGTCCTAAATCTGGTTTCCTTATTTTGAGGCTATGCCCTCTTGTCCCCTAGTTTCACCGGCCAGTGAAAATATCTTCTCTGCTTTTATCTTATCTATTCCTTTCATAATTTTATATGTTTCTATCAGATCCCCCCCCCCCCCCTCATTTTTCTAAATTCCAATGAATATAATCCCTGGGAGAAAGACTCTGACTATCTATTTTATCCGTGCCTCTCATAATTTTGTTGCCTCTATTAAGTCACCCCTCGTCCTTCGAAGTTCAAGTGAAAACAAACCAAGTTTGCCCAACCTCTCCTCAACCTCTCTTGGGTGGTTAGCACTGCTGCCTCACAGTGCCAGAGACCCGGGTTCAATTCCCGCCTCAGGCGACTGACTGTGTGGAGTTTGCACATTCTCCCTGTGTCTGCGTGGGTTTCCTCCGGGTGCTCCGGTTTCCTCCCACAGTCCAAAGATGTGCAGGTTAAGTGAATTGGCCATGCTAAATTGCCCGTAGTGTTAGGTGAAAGGGTAAATATAGGGGAATGGGTCTGGGTGAGTACGCTTCAGCGGGTCGGTGTAAACTTGTTGGGCCGAAGGGCCTGTTTCCACACTGTAAGTAATCAAACATCAATCAAAGCTAATACCCTCTAAACCAGACAACACCCTGGTAAGCCAGTCTGTATTCACTTCAAAGCCTCCACATCCTTCTGGTGGTGTGGTGACAATATTCCAAATGTGGCCTTACTAAAGTGCTATACAGCTGCAACATGACTTGCCAACTTTTGTACTATATGCCCCAACTGATGAAGGCAAGAAGCTATATACCTTTTTGACTACCTTATCCACCTGGGTTGCCACTTTTGGGAAGCTGTGGACCTCTACTCCAGATGTCTTTGTATGTTGATATGGGTTCTGCCATTTATTGTGCACATCCCTCCAGCAATAGATCCTTCAGAATGCAACACCTCTCATTTGCCCAGATTAAACTCCATCCATTTCTCCGCCCAAGTCTCCAGCCAATCTATATCCTGCTGCAGATTGCTCATCAGGCCACCTACATTCTCCACCAAATCATTTTTATATTTTACAAACAACAGGGATCCCAGCAGTGATCCATGTAGAACACCACTGGTCACAGATCTCCAATCTGAAAAACACCCTTCTACTGCTACTGTGTCTTCTATGACAAAGCCAATTCTGTATCCATCTTTTCAGCTCATTGTGGATCACATGTACTTCACCTTCTGTATCAGTCTGCAATGAGGGACCTTGTCAAAGGCCTTGCTAAAGTCCCAATAGGCAACATCTACTGCCCTTCCCTCATTAACCATCTTTGTCACTTCCTCCAAAAGTTTGTGAGACACAAAACCATGCTGCCTATTGCTAATTCCATATTTTTCAAAATGTGAGTAAATCCTATTCCTAAGAATCTTCTCCAATCATTTCGCTATCATTGATATGAGGTTCACTGGCCTGTAATTTCCAGGATTATCCATGTTGCCCTTCTTAAACAGAGGAACAATGTTGGCTATTCTCCATTCCTCTGGGACCTCTCCTGTGATGAAAGAGGATACAAATATTTTATGCAATGCCCCAGCAGTTTCCTCGCCTGCCTCCCACAGCAATCTGGATAGATCTATTCAGGTCCCGGGGACGTGCCTACATTAATGCTTTTCAAAACACCCAGCGCTTTCCTCCTTTATATATTGACATGCCCTAGAATATCAACAAACCCCTCCCAAGACTTACAGTCCACCATGTCCTTCTCCTTTGTGAACTATTTGTGAAGGACTTCATCCGCTTCTTCCAGCTCCAAGCATGAATTCCACCCTTTGTCTTTGAGTGGACCTAGCCTTTTCCGAGTTAGCCTCTTGTTCCTTATATGTATATAAAATTGCATTTAGGATTTTCTTTAATCCTGTTTGCCAAAGACATTTTGGCCCTCCTAATTCCCCTGACCTCTCTCTTGCTATATTTGTATTCTTTGAGGGTTCTGTGGTCTTCAATTTTCTAAACATTACATATGACTCCTTTTCTTTCTGCCTAAGCTCTCAATTTCTCTTGACATCCTACATTCCCAAGACTTGCCATTCTTGTCCTTCATTTTCACAGGCATATACTGGCTCGGAATTTTAATCAACTGGCTTTTAAAAGATTACCTATATGCCAGATGTGGATTTATTCAAATAGCTACCCCCAAACTACATTCTCCAGTTCCTGCCTAGTATTGTGGTTTTTAGCTTTCCCCCAGTTTGGTACTTTCATCCAAGGACTATTCTTATCCTTATCTAGAACTCCATTAAAACTTACAGAATTATGGTCACTGTTCTCGAAATGCTCCTCCACGGAAACTTTGATCACCTGGCAAGCTTTTCCTCAGAACCAGGGCTCGTACGGCCCCTTCCCGAATTGGAGTATTTAGACATCATTTTAAGAAAAGCACAGTCTGGGATTGTAATCTTAAGATTACTTCCTGTGCCACATGCCAGTAAGGGTTAGGAATAGGAAGAGAATGCACTTAAATACGCAGCTAAAGAGCTGTGTAGGAGGGCAAGCGTCAGTATCTGGATCATTAGGATATCTTCCAGGGCAGTTGAGACCTGTACAAGGATGATTAGATTAGATTCCCTACAGTATGGAAACAGGCCCTTCAGCCCAACAAGTCCACAGTGATCCACAGAAGAGCAACCCACACCCAGACCCATCCCCGCACCATATATTTACCCCTGACTAGTGCACCTAACACTATTTGCAATTTAGGAGCAGCACGGTGGCTCAGTGGTTAGCACTGCTGCCTCACAGCCCAAGGGATTGAGGTTCGATTCCAGCCTTGGGCGACTGTCTGTGTAGAGTTTGCACATTCTCCCCGTGTCTGTGTGGGTTTCCTCCGGTTGCTCCAGTTTGCTCCCACAGTCCAAAGATGTGCAGATCAGGTGATATGGCCATTGTGTTAGGTGCATTCATCAGAGGGAAATGGGTCTGGGTGGGTTACTCTTCGGAGGGTCGGTGTGGACCTGTTGGGCCGAAGGGCCTGTATCCACAATCTAATCTAATCTTTAGCATGGCCAATTCACCTGACCTGCACATCTTTGGATTGTGGGAGGAAACTCAAGCTGTGAGGCAGCAGTGCTAACCACTGAGCCACCATGCTGCTTGTATGGGTTGCACCTAAACTGAAAGGCAGCAATATCCTGGTAGGGAGGTTTGCTCGTTCCCCGCAGAAGGATTTAAACTAGTGTGGGTGGGGGGAATAGAAGCCTGAGAAGTAAGTCAACAAGTGAAATGATCAAGGGGTCAGAGAAGGAGGCCAGTAAGATTATGAGGAAGAACTCTTTGAGGAGAAAGTGAGGTCTGCAGATGCTGGAGATCAGAGCTAAAAATGTTTTGCTGGAGAAGCGCAGCAGGTCAGGCAGCATCCAGGGAACAGGAGAATCGACGTTTCGGGCATAAGCCCTTCTTCAGGAATGAGGAAAGTTTGTCCAGCAGGCTAAGATAAAAGGGAGGGAGGAGGGACTTGGGGGAGGGGCGTCGTAAATGTGATAGGTGGAAAGAGGTCAAGGTGAGGGTGATAGGTCAGAATGGCCTGCATATCCTCGGTGGAGTGGGAGGGGGAGTTGAAATGCTGTGCCACAGGTTGGTTGGGTTGGTTCGTCCGGGTGGCCCAGAGGTGCTCTCTGAATCGCTCCGCAAGTAGGCGGCCTGTCTCCCCAATATAGAGGAGGCCACACCGGCTGCAGCGGATGCAGTAGATGATGTGGGTGGAGGTGCAGGTGAATCTGTGGCGGATATGGAAGTTTCCTTTGGGGCCTTGGAGAGAAGTGAGGGGGGAGGTGTGGGCGGAAGTGTTGCACCTCCTGCGGTTGCAAGGGAAGGTGCCGGGAGTGGTGGTTGGGTCGGTGGGGGGTGTGGATCTGACAAGGGAGTCGCGGAGGGAGTGGTCTCTACGGAAAGCTGATAGGGGAGGGGAGGGAAATATATCCTTTGTGCTGGGGTCTGTTTGGAGGTGGCGGAAATGACGGCGGATGATGCGCTGTACATGGAGATTGGTGGGGTGGTAGGTGAGGACCAGTGGGGTTCTGTCCTGGTGGCGGTTGGAGGGGCCGCGCTCAAGGGCGGAGGAGCGGGAAGTGGAGGAGATGCGGTGGAGGGCACCGTCGACCACGTCGGGGGGGAAATTGCGGTCCTTGAAGAAGGAGGCCATCTGTGTTGTACGTATTTTGAACTGGTCCTCCTGGGAGCAGATGTGGTGGAGAGGAAGGAATTGGGAGAATGGGATGGCGTTTTTACAGGGGGCAGGGTGGGAGGAGGTGTAGTCCAGGTAGCTGTGGGAGTCGGTCGGTTTGTAGTAGTTATGAGGAAGAACTGACAGGGAGAGACCATCAAACATGATGGTCTGAGCTGTATTTGTTTGTAAAGTGAGGAGAATGACAGATGAACTTAGAGCTTGGGTGAATACATATAACTGTGATGTTGTAGCTGTTGCAGAGAATTGGTTGAGAGCGGGACAAGACTGGCAGCTCAACGTTCTTGGATTTAGATGTTTCAAATGAGATAGAGAAGGATGAAAAGGAGGTGGGGAGTCGGGCTACTGATAAGGGAGGAGACCTTGGAGGGTCTGTCCAGCGAGGCCAGATGGGGAAAACTCAGGAATAGGAAGGGTACAATCACTTTGATGGGATTGCACTACAGTCCTCCCAATAGTGATAGAGAAACAGATATGCTGAGAGATTATGGTTGATGTGGTGGGTGATTTTAACATCCCACATGTTGACTGGGACTTTGTTAGTGCCAGGGGCTTGGATGGAGGAGAATTTGTTAGGTGTGTCCAGAACGGTATTTATTTAAATAAAATCTGATGTTTACACATTTTTATACATAGCTTTGCAAATCTGTGGTGCAACATTTAATGATTGATAAATTTCTCCACTACCATCCCCAACCTTACCTAGACTTGCATCTTTCAAGTAACGTGTCTTCCATATTCTTCCTACCAGTCTCTGTTGAGTTCAATGCCGTGACTCAGATACAATGAGTAGCAGCACATTTGGTTTTGAATTGGGGTCAGATGTTAGTGATAGCCCCATTCACAATGGTTTCTGAGAATGTTCTCTCACCTCGACATGTATGTAAATATGTCGGGTGACTAACACAGCCTTCATTTATGGTACTTGGTCTCATTTGTAAACCATTAAAAACTACTGCACACAGAGTCATTGATCTCTTCATTGCTTCCAGATGGCAAATGACAGCACAGAGACCAGTGAAGCAGGCGAGGAAGAGGAAGATCATGAGGGAGACAATGGAAATAAGGAGCGCATGCCCTTTATCCAATAGCTGCCTTGGCCAGGGGAGAGAAAAGAAGTTTAAACAAAAACCTACCTGTTTGAATTTTCTCTTTGTTAGTCGCTGGAGCCAAGAACAATTTGAGGAGATGTCCCTGGTGCGCAAGTGAACAAATGCTGTTGTACTGTGTGTATTTGTGTCTGTCTGCAGTCAGCCAAGCTACAAGCTGTTTGAATCTTAGTGACCTGAACTGCTAAAGTGCCATATCCTTTTCAGTGCAGTATTATGAGCAACATTCTGTGTTAAGATCAATTGAGGAAGAGATTCATTGTGTTATTGCTTCTTCTTATATTTAAAGTGGGCACAGTTCTGTCTTCTGTGAACTTCTTGCAATTTTTAGTATGTACCATTCAAGTATTTTATTTTCTCTCTGTGTTGATTTCTTGTGCATGGTTCTGTTAATCTGTTAGTGCCTGTATTTATTCTGTTATACATCACTGACCAGCGACCATTCAACACATGAATGTTAAGTATTCAAAGACATGCATCTTTCACCAGTACAAGTGACAGGAACTGCTTCTGAACTTACCTTACTGAGTAAACGAAAAATGCATAGACCTATTTATCAGCTCAAAAGCCTAAACGATGTGAATGGAGATCTCAATTTGTTTACTTGTTGCATTGGTTGCATTAGTGCTTTTGTTATTTTGTGCCTATCAAATAATGTTTACATAAAAAAAATTAAAAAAATAAAAAAAACAATTAGCAATTGATTACTTTGTCAAGTGTCTATTTAATGTTTCAGAACAGGAAGACTAATGAACAAGAATTGAAGTGCAGGAAAGGACTGGATGGATGATGTTTTAGGCCTGTCCCAGACATTAGCCAGAATTTTTGGGATGCAGGCCTTCGCTGCTTTGGGGGAAGGTCCATCAAATCAGTCAGGCAAATGAAAGCCAGCCAAAGGCATCCACTGAATCAGGACACTAGCTGGAAGTCCCTCGTATTGGTGGCTCAGTAGCACCACTGGGTAGCCATGACTGCTACCAGAGAAAAAAAATGAAGTGACCCCAGGAAAGGGCTTCATCATGGCAAGATTAGTTTTGTAGAGTGGAGGTCACGGAGGGGATGGGGGGGGGGGTGGGGGGTTGCCTATGGAATCATTGAATCCGTACAGTGTGGAAACAGGCTATTTGGCCCAACAAGTCCACACCAACCCTCCAAAGAATATCCCATCCAGACCCATTCTATACATTACCCCTGACTAATGCATCTAGCCTACACATCCTTGAATACTATAGGCAACTTAGCATGGCCAATTCACCTAACCTGCACATCTTTGGACTGTGGAAGGAAACCAGAGCACCCGGAGGAAACACATGCAGACTCGTGGAGAATGTGCAAACTCCACACAGCCACCTGAGGCTAGAATTGAACCAAGGTCCCTGGCTCTGTAAGGCAGCTTTACTAACCACTGAACCACCATGCCACTCTAACATTCAACAAGAATGGAAGAGGCAAGTTTCAACTGGACCTCCACTCCCTAGCTTCCCCATGCCATGTTCCTCAATCATTTGTTTTGAGTGCCTTTGACGTAAGGCTCCCGCAAGAGCCTATACAGGTTTGTTTATCATGCTCGCTTACACTGATTGACTCAACAACTTTGGATTTTGTAACAAAGACACCAGGATGAGTCACTTAAGAGGTCACTAAATGCCCACTTCAGGGAACTCAGTTGGACTTAATTGGGATAGAAGCAGGAGGTTTTTGTGAGTTCCCATCAACTACTATCCAAAATGCCCTCCCCACCACCAAAGATGCCGCCATGAGAGAGGGCAGAAGATTCCATCCCATGCAAATCGGTGAACTGTAAGATGATAGCCTTCAATAGGATTTAAGAAAAACTGATGAGATGGGCAGACAAAGGACAGATGGAAAGACTAAAGTGCATTTTTATGGCTGAGAGAATTATGAAAATTGAAGGTAAAGTTGGGATATCTGGTCGGCATGGACGAGTTGGTCTGAAGGGCCTGTTTCCATACTGTACGTCTCTATGACTCTAGGATTCAGCTGTATAGAGGATGCAGGAGGAGAGGCACCTGAGGGTCTATGTGCACAAATGGGTAAAAGGTGACAGAGCAAGTTGAATAACTGATGGGTTACATACTTTTTGTATAGAGGCAGAGAATACAAAAGCAAGGAAATTATCCTGAACAAAAACAGAAGTTGCTGGAAAAGCTCAGCAGGTCTGGCAGCATCTCTGAAGAGAAATCAGAGTTAACATTTCAAAGCCAGCGACCCTTCCTCAGAACTGATGGCAGCTATGAAAAAGTTGGTTTTATGCAGAAGATAAGGTGAGGGGGCAGTGGGTGATAAATAAATAATAGGTGGGGATAGAGCCCAAAGAGAGAGAAGAACAGATGGACAAAGGAGTGGATAATGATCTGGCTAGGAGGGTGAATAGCTATTAATGGGGACTGCTAGTGGCTAACAATGGGTTGTGTGGATTAGCAGACTGTGTGATCACAAGACCTGGTGTGTGGGGATTGGGGCTAGGGCATTGGAGAGGTCAAGCCTTAAAGCTATTGAAATTAATGTTGAGTCCGGCGGGCTGTAGGTTAGTGGCAAATGAGATGTCCTTCTTCCAGCTTGTGCTGAGCTTTGCTGGAGCACTGCAGCAAGCCTGAGACAGAGATATTGGCCAGGGAACAGGATGACGTGTTAAAGTGGCAGGCAACTGGAAGCTCAGGGTCTTTTTTGTGGGCAGAACAGAGGTGTTCTGCAAACTGGTCACCCAGCATACACTTTGTTTCCCCAATGTAGAGGAGACCACATTGTGCGCAACAAATTCAGTAGACTAGATTGTGCAAAGTGCAGATAAAGCATTGCTTCACTTGGAAGGTACATTTGGGCTCTTGGATACTGAGGATGGAGGAGTTAAGTAGGCAACCTTCAGCGATTGCAGGGGAAGGTGCATTGGGTTATTGGAATTGGAGTGATGTTGGGAGTGAAAGAAGAGTCCCCAGGGTGTCCCGGAGGGAATGGTCCCTGCAGAAGGTGGACAAGGAAGGGGAGGGGAATATGTGTCCAGTGGTAGCACCTTGCTGGATGTGACGGAAATGGCGGCTAATGATCTGAATGTGGATGTTGGTGGGATGACAGGTAAGGACAAGAGCAACCCTCTTGCTGTTTGGGAGGGAAGAGGAGGTGAGGACGGAAGTGTGGGAGATGGGTCAGACCTGGGTGAGGGCCCTTTCAACAATGGTGCTGGGGAATCCTCTGTTGAGGAAGAAGGTGGATATTCTTGAGGCTCCCTTGTCGAATATGGCATCATTGGAACAAATGCTGTGAAGATGGAGGATCTGGGAGAATGGAATAGAGCCTTTATAGGAAGCAGGGTGTGAGGATGTATTGTCTAGGTAATTATGTGAGGCGATGAGTTTATGAGTAGATATTAGTGGCCAGTCTATCTTCAGAAATAGAAACAGAGATGTCGAGCAAAGGAAGGGAGGTGGAGGAGATAGATGAGATGAAAGTGAGAATGGGGTGGAAATTGGAAGCAAAACCAATTAACCTTTTCAATTCCTGATGAGAAAGGGAAGCAGCACCAAATAGGATTGGAGAAAGGAATGTTCCATGAACCCCACAAAGAGACAGGCATAACTGGGGCCCATTCAGATTCCCATGGTCACCCCTCTGACCTGAAGAAAGTGAGAGGAGTAAAAAGAGAAGTTATTGAGGGTGAGGACGAGCTCGGCCTGGCAGAGGAGGGTGGTGGTGGTGGATAGGGATGGTTCAGGCCTTTGTTCCCAGGAAGAAGCGGAGAACCATCGTATTGGGGGATGGATGTATAAAGGGATTGCACATCCATGGTGAACAGGAGGAGGCTGCAAACTGCACACTGGAAGTTATGGTGAACTGTTGATAAAAGTACTAGTTCTACTTCTCATGAAGAATTGTGTGCTAAACATGGTTGTGTACACTTTTGGAAGGATGTGGAGACATTAGAAAATGTGCAGGAAAGATTCATGGAGCTGGTTCCATAGACGAAGGGACGCAGTTATATGGATAGAGTGGGAACACTGGTGTCGTTCTTTTTGGGGAAAAGGAGAATGAGAGGAGATTTGAATAAAATGCTCAAAATCATGAGTGTCTGGACAGAGCAGACAGACAGAAACTGTTCCCAATAGTGGAAACATCAGAAACTGTAGGACACTGATCACAAATGATTGGCAAATGAAGGAAAGGGGGCATGAGGAAGATTTTCTGTCAGGCAGTGAGTAGTTTAGATCAGAAGCTCACTTCACGGTGCAATCAGATTCAATCATGGCTTTCATAAAAAGAATTGGATAATTACTTGAAGGGAAAAAAAAAGTATTTGGGTAACAGGGAATAGGCAGGGGCATAGTTTGTTCAGGGTAGATTACATTACATTACAGTGTAGAAACAGGCTCTTCAGCCCAACAAGTCCACACTGCCCCGCCGAAGCGCAACCCACCTATGCCCCTACATTTACCCCTTACCTAACACTACGGGCAATTTAGCATGGCCAATTCACCTGACCTGCACATCTTTGGACTGTGGGAGGAAACCCACGCTGACACGGGGAGAACGTGCAAACTCCACACAGTCAGTCGCCTGAGGCAGGAATTGAACCCGGGTCTCGGGCGCTGTGAGGCAGCAGTGCTAACCACTGTGCCACCGTGCCGCCCCCATGGTAAGCATGGACAAGATAGGCAAATGGCCTCCTTCTGTGCTGTCAGCTTTCGATACTTTTATTTTGACTCTATGTGATTAAACTTTTCTTACAGGTTCCACTTCAGATCCCTTCCTTCCCTCTTTTACAGAAAACAGTAAAAAAGCGTGGGAGTAGGCCATTCAGCCCTTCAAGCCTGCCCTGCCACATGATATGATCATAGCTGATCAACCAACTAAATACTCAGTTCTGTTTTCACCCGTACTCGCTGTTCACTTTCGACCTAAGAACTATCTTTAACTCCTGCTTGAAAATAGTTGAGGTTTTGGCCTTAACTGCTTTCTCTGGCAGAGAATTCCATAGGCTCAGTACTGTCTGGGTAAAAACCTTTATTCTCATATACTGGTGACTGTGTGAGTCTTTTGTTGCACTCTTGTCCAGAACTGAAAAATTATTAAGTAACATTACTTTCAATTACAGCCCTTCTGTCTCTGACATTTTCCTTCCTTTCTAGACATAGACCAGGCCAATATTATAGAACATAGAAGAATACAGCGCAGTACAGGCCCTTTGGCCCTCGATGTTGCGCCGATCCAAGCCCACCTAACCTATACTAACCCACTATCCTCCATATACCTATCCAATGCCCGCTTAAATGCCCATAAAGAGGGAGAGTCCACCACTGCTACTGGCAATATTATCTGTAAGCCCTCTGGGTTACACCTTCACAGACTCTAAGGGACTCTATTCCATGTTCCTAGTTCCTCTGTCTCTAGCTCACCTTTTCTGATGATGTTAAAAATCACACAACACCAGGTTATAGTCCAACAGGTTTAATTGGAAGCACACTAGCTTTCGGGGCGATGCTCCTTCATCAGGTGATAGTGGAGGGCTCGATCGTAACACAGAATTTATAGCAAAAATTTGCAGTGTGATGTAACTGAAATTATACATTGAAAAATTGATTGTCTGTTAAGCCTTTCATCTGTTAGAATACAGTGATAGTTTCACTTCTTTCATGTGTAAATCACAAAACCTTTTTTTTAAAGTTGCATTCTCGGGTTAGCTATTAACAATGGTGATAGCTAGACAGTATGTTGAAGGTGTTGGCCCCCTATCTATGCCATGATGTTTAGATTGATTCTAATCTAAAACGTGAGATAACAGAGTTTTACATAAATTCATGCAGCTTTTGAGCTGAGAATTCTACATGAATGCATGCAGTTTTTGAGCAAAGTACAATGTAACTTTGCAAGTACAAATTCACCCCACAAAATATATGTGTGCATGTGGGTCTTTGTCTGTCTGTGTGTGTGTGTCTATCTGGGGTAGGGGTTGTGAATGTGAGAAAGTGTGTGTGTGTATGTGTGTGTAGAGGAATATCTGTGTGTGTGTGTAGTGCAATGGTGATCACCTATAATGTGACATGAACCCAAGGTCCCGGTTGAGGCCATCCCTATGGGTACCGAACTTAGCTATCAGCCTCTGCTCGGCCACTTTTCACTGCTGCCTGCTCCGAAGTCCACCTTGGAGGATGGTCACCCGAAGGTCCAAGGCTGAATATGCTGGACAGCTGAAGTGTTCCCCAACTGGGAGGGAACCCTCCTGTCTGTTGATTATTGTGCGGTGCCCATTCATCCGTTGTCGTAGCCTTTGCTCGGTTTCCCCAATGTACCATGCCTCCGGGCATCCTTGCCTGCAACGTATAAGATAGACAACGTTGGCTGAGTCACATGAGTACCTGCCATGGACAAGGTGGGAGGTGTACAAGGTGACCTCCTCAGGAGACAGACACATCTTGCAACTGACAGGGTACCCTTCATTGTTCAGTACTTCCCAGGAGCTGAAAAATTACGCCATGTTCTTCGTGACCTGCAACACATTATCAATGAGGATGAGCACCTCACCAAGACCTTCCACACACCTCCAATACTTGCCTTTAAACAACCTCCAAACCTCAAACAGGTCATTGTTCGTAGCAAGCTGCCCGGCTCTCAGGACAACTCCATACAACCCTGTCATGGTGGACGTTGCAAGACGTGTCAGATTGTGGACATGGATACCATTATTAAGCGTGGGTACACCTCTCTTAGGTCTCTTGTATATCTTTCCCGTCTCACCCTAAGCCTATGCCCTCTAGTTCTGGACTCCCCCACCCCAGGGAAAAGACTTTGTCTATTTATCCTAACCGTCCCCCTCATGATTTTATAAACCTTTATAAAGTCACCCCTCAGCCTCTGATGCTCCAGGGAAACCAGCCCCAGCCTATTCATCCTCTCTCTTTGGCTCAAATCTTCCAACTCTGGCAACATCTTTGTAAATCTTTCCTGAACCCTTTCAAGTTTCACAACATCTTTGGAATGTACTGTCTGCGGCTTACAATGCACCGTCCTTTACAAGGCAGAGAATAATCATGAGTTTGGTACTTGTTTTCCGTTACAGTTTCTTTCAGTCAACAATAATGACCTCCAAGCATCTAGGTCATCGCCCCATTCATTCCCACTCTGACCTTGCTCGACTCCAGCAACATAACAAAGGAACTCAATGTAGGGTCAAGGACAGTACTCATCCTTTGGTGAAGCACTTTACAGCTTTGCAGACTCAGCACAGAGTTCAACAATTCCAAATCATATCCTATAACTTCAGTTGTCTTAAATTGCAGCTGTTAATATTTATATTAACGGCTCCTTCGCACAGCACTTGTCTCAACTATATAGGAGGGTAAACCTGGACTACTTCATTACAGTTTTTCTCTCCTTACACAAAGAAGGATTCATTCGGCCTTGATGGAATGCAAGAGAGGTTTACTAAACTTATTTCTAGGATGAAAAGGGTGGTGCTGGAAAAGCACAGCAGTTCAGGAAGTATCTGAGGAGGAGGAGAGTCGATGTTTTGGTCATCAGCTCTTCGTCAGGAATGTATGAATTGGCTGATGCCTGAAATACCGACTCTCCTGCTCCGCCGATGTTGCCTGACCTGCTGTGCTTTTCCAGCACCACCCTTTTCGACTCTGACTCTCCAGCATCTGCAGTCGTCACTTTCTCCTTATTCCTGAGATGAGTTGTGTTCAATGAGGAGATACTGAGTAGGCAATCCTGTACTGTCTGGAGTTTAGAAGAATGTGAGGTGATCTAATTGAAACATGCTAAATTCTGAGGAGGCTTGACAAAGTAGATGTTGGAGGGCCATGTGTCTTGACTGGGGAGTTTAGAACTAAAGGTCAAAGCCTCAGAATGAGACCAAGATGAAGAGAACTTTCTTCAATCAAAGGGTTAGGGATCTTTGGAAACTTGTACCTCAGGGAACTGTGGATGGTCAGTCCTGAGTGCGTTGAAAATGAAGGTTAATAGAATTTGGAATACTGAGGGAATTAAGGGATACAGGGATACCACAGGAAGGTGGAGTTAAAGTAAAAGATAGCCATGATCTTATTAAAAGGTGTTGCCGAATGAAGGACCCTTTTTTGCCTCCTTCTTGTTTTGCAGTTTTTAACTTTTTATTTCCTTCTGAACACTACATGTTCTGACCGAGTCAACAAACAGCCCACCTCCTTGCTGAAGACAATGCAAAAAGATAGCACCAGCCAATACCATCAAAAACCATATGTTAGGTGAAGTAACGGTTTTTATTTATTTCCTGCCTTTACATATCAAATGTTTCAAAAATGCTTCACTTAGAACGAAATATAGTTTTTATATTTTGTTGCTGTTTTTATGAAAGGTAGTCATTTTCTTCACAGGGAGCTGTGACAATCAACCATGAGTCAATCTATCAGAGGGATGTTTTCTTTAATGGAATGAACTGCCAGAAGAAGTGGTAGAGGTGGTTACAATTGCAACATTTAAAAGACATTTGGACAGGTAAATGAACAGGAAAGGATATGGAACAAATGTATACAAATGGGGCTGGTTCAGTTCAGGAAACCTGATCAACATGGATGAATTGGACTAAAGGCTCTGTTTCTGTGCTGTATGACTCTGTGACTCGTTAAAGACAAATTCACTCTTTATATGATAGTATTGACTGACCAGGAAAGATTGACAAAAGGCGAGCTCCCTTCTCTTTTTCAAATACTGTCTGTTACTGTTTCATGTTTACCTGAACCATAAAGCAGGTAAACGGAATATCAATTTACCATTTCATACAAAGCATGACATTTCTGACAATGAAATAACTTCCCAATATTGCATTGGATTTTATGCTTCAAAAAGACTTTCAGGTCCAACAATCCTGACCCTTTCTGACAGATTACTCCCTTACTGTCAGCCTCTGCTGTTAAGTGGACATCAGCTGTGATTCCTTTTATGGTTGAATTGCCACTCTTAGTTTTCATTGATGCATACCAAATAGTCCATCACTTGAGGGGCCATTCATTGCCTTTAAATAACTTATTCCTACTGTGATTTGTTGGAAATTCAGAAAGAATGTACTATACAATGCGAGGAACCATAACAGGGAAAGAAACGCCCTTCAAAACCTTTCATCCAAAATCAACAGAAACAGAAGGCCTTTAGTTCATTGCTGGTTGAGTATTGGGCAGAGGAGAAAGTGAGGACTGCAGATGCTGGAGTTCAGAGTCGAGAGTGTGATGCTGGAAAACCCCTAAAGGGCTTATATTCTGAAATGTCAATTCTCCTTCTCGGATGCTGCCTGACCTGCTGTTCTTTTCCAAAATCACTCTCTCGAGTATTAAGCAGAGCTGAATTTGTAGAAACATCATTAACTCAGGTGTGTCCAGTAATGTGCTTGAACTGCTTGACAGTGTAAGGAATGCTCTTTATGTTACAGTGTTGCATATGCTGCCTGTTAAACAGTATTTCATATGTCTCTTCTTTCTCACCAATCAAAACCCAATATGTTTTCAGACTGACACACTTTGGGAAGGATAAGGATGAATTTATTGTTCCTTTTTCTTATCCTTGATAAACACAAGGTTCATCCAGCATTCTGCAGTCTATATCCTAGCTTAGATCAAGCCCCATTGACTCATCACCAGGGAGGTTGCTAACCTATATCGGCTCGCAATGTAGTAATGTTTCAGGTTTAGAGTTCTCACCCATTTTAAGTTAGGCAATCTGAAATGTTGTGGACTGCTCCAATACTGTCCTTTTGTGCTGCTCTGGTTTCCTTTATTCCACGATTGCTGACTGCAGTAATGCCTGATTCAATCCAAACTCTCGGAGAAAGTGAGAACTGAAGATGTTGGAGATCAGAGTCAAAAAGTGTGGCGCTGGAAAAGCACAGCAGGTCAGGCAGCATCCGAGGATCAGGAGAGTTGACGTTTTGAGCGTAAGCTCCAGCCACACGGGATCAATGTAGCTTTCACCAGTTTCTTCCTCTCCCCTCCCCCCACCTTAACCCAGAGCCAATCTTCTAACTCAGCACCGCCCTCTTGAACTGTCCTATCTGTCCATCGTCTTTCCGAACTATCTGCTCCACCCTCCTCTCTGACCTATCACTATCACCCCCACCTCCATCTATCCATTGCATTTTCAACGACCTTCTCCCCAGCCCCACATCCTCTCCCATTTATCTCTCAGCCCGCTTGGGTCACCCCCTCATTCTTGATGGAAAGCTTATGCTCAAAGCATCTACTCCTTTGATCCAAAGTCTAGTATACTCTCCTTCCTCCTTTAAGATGCTTCTTAAAACCTACCTGATTTACCAAACATTCACTCACTTATCCTCTTAACTCACCTCCTGACTCCCCTAATTCTGTCCACCATCTACCAGGCACAAGTCAGGAATGTGATGGTATATTCTTCACTTGGCTAGATCATTGCAGCTTCATCTATACTTGAGAGATTTGACACTATCCTGGACAAACCAGCCTGCTAGAGTGTTATCACAGCCACAACCATCCACTAACTCCACTACTGATGCTCAGTAGCAGCAATGTGTACCATCTACAAGATGCACTGCAGAAAATCACCAAAGCTCCTTGGACAGCACCTTCCAAATCCATGACCAAAACCATCCTGAAGAAAAAGAGCAGCAGATACATAGGAAAACCTGTAAGCTCCCCTTCAAACTACTCGCCATCATGACTTGGAAATATATTGCTGTGCCTTCCTAGAGTTAATGTGTCAAAATCCTGGAATTCCCTTCCTAAGGGCATTGTGAGTCTACCACAGCAGATGGACTGTAGTGGGGTTCAAGAAGGCAGCTCACCACCACTTTCTCAAGGACAACTAGGGACGGGAAATAAATACTGGCCCAGCTGGCTATACCCATGTCCCATGAGTGAAAACTAATGATTGTTGGTGTCAATTTCTTTTGATAATGCATTTTATGATGTTGATGGCTTTATATAAATGCGAGTCATTTTTAAAGGAACACTGCATTCCTGGTGTCCCCACAATATGATATTTCTACATTCTTATGCAGAAATTTTCAAGCAGGTAACATGGTGTTTTAATTTTGGAAGGAATTATAAAGTGAAGTTTAGTCAAGCTCAGACTTTCCTCTGCTATTCAATCATGTTTGTGACAAGTATTGAAGACAGCAGAGAAAACCAAGCTCTTGAGTAATAATATCACACAACTCAAAAAGAACTCAATGTGGATTGCACTGAAGAGGCATTTAATCATCAACTATGTTTGGCAAACTTTTGTTTGGGGTGAAAGTAAAACTATAAATCAACAACAATTTGCATTTTAATCATACTTTCCAATTAGTAAAACACCCCAAGGCATCTTACAAAGGATTCTCAACTTGACATGGAGACACAGAAGGAGATATGAAGAGATGGCAAGCTGGTTTAAAAATTACTTTCGCAAGAAATTGTTGTACTCAAGATGACATTCACTGTGGTGTATTGGTTCAATATTGTGCACACTTGCATAAAAACATCAAAGTACAGTAAAAGCAATATTAAAAATGCATGCAATAATGGAACAAAATTCCAAATTTAAAATGAATCATTAAATTGCCACATAAAAACCGAAAGATCCTGGAAATCAGAAACAAAAACAGAAATTACTGGAAAAACTCAGCGGGTCTGGCAGCATCTGTAGAGCAAACTCAGAGTTAACGTTTTCGGTCGACTGACTGAATGTTTGCTGATGTATTTCAAAGCGCTATTAAAAATCAAATGACATCGCTGCCATGTATAAGATAGACTTGGAAAGGACTGCAGAGTATCCTACCCTAAAGGACAATATTAAACTGGATAGGTAGTCGCTTTATGATCTGAGACTAGAAAATAGAACGTAGAACTGTACAGCACAGGAATGGGTCCTTCGGCCCATGATGTTACGCTGAACGTGACACCAAATTAAACGAATCCCTTCTGCCTGCCCTTGGTCCATATCCCTCCACTCCTTCCATATTCATGTGCTTATCTAAAAGTATTTTAAATGCCCCTAACATATCTGCCTCCACTACCAACCCTCAGTGCGTTCCATATTCCTACCACTACATGTCATTTACCTTCTTTCGCATCCTATCTACTTGCATGACCACTTTCAGGTAACTATGGACTTGTAACCCAAGGTTCCTCTATAGGGATCAAAGCTGTTCAGGTACCTGCCATTAACTGTATACTTTTCCTTAACATTTGAACTCCCAAAATGCAACTTCACACGAACCCATATTAAACTCCAACTCCATTTTCCCGCCAATATCTGCAACTGATCTATTCCCATTATATGCTTTAACAAACTTCTACACTATCCACAACTCCACTGATCTTTGTATCGTCTGCAAACTTACTAGCCCATCTATCTACATTTCCATCCAAGTCATTTGTGTATATCACAAAGAGCAGAGGTCCCACTATGGATCCCTGCAGAACTCCACTAGTCACGGACCTCCAGCCTGAAAACATCCTTCCACCACTAGCTTCTGCCGTCTATGGGAAAGCCAATTCTAAATCCACACAGCCAAGTCACTGTGGATCAAATGCATCTTAATCTTCTGGATGAGCCTACCATGAGGGACCTTGTAGAAAACCTTACTAAAATCCATGTAGACAACATCCACAGCTCTACCATCATTGATCAACTTTGTCACCTACTCAAAACATTCAATTAAGTTATAAGACATTACCTGCCCTACACAAAGAATGCTGATAATCCCTAATTAGGCCATGATTTTTCCAAAGACATGTAAATCTTACTCTGAGGAATTCTCTCCAGTTGCTTCCCAACCATTGATGTGAGACTCACCGGTTTCCTGGATTATCCTTATTTCCCATCTTGAACAGAGGAGCAACATTAGCTACTCGTCAGTCCTCGGATGTCTCCAGTGGATAATGAGAATACAAAGATCTCGCTCAACCAAACAATCTCCTCTCTTGTCTCTTTCAATAACCTGGGATAGATACCATTGGGCATTACTGATTTATCCACTTTAATGCTCTTCAAGAGACCAAGTCTTTCTTGATCTTAAAATGCCCTATAGTATTAGCATACTCCACACAAATCTCATTATCCTTCATATCCTTCTCCTGGGTGATTACCAACACAACATACTCATTTAGGATCTCACCCACATCCTCTGCCTCCGAAATTCTTTCCTTTACCATTGACTGGGCCTACCTTTTCCCTAGTAATCTGCTTGTTTTTAATGTATATAATGCCTTGGGATTCCCTTTAATCCTACTTGCAAAGATCATTCCATGGCCCCTTCTTATTTTCCTAATGCTCTGCTTGAGTTCTTTCTTGCTTTCTTCATATTCCTCATGGGCCCTATCCGAATTTAGCTTCCTAAACCTTACATATACTTCGTTTTCCCCCTTGACTAAATTCATAACTTCCCTCATTATTGAAGTGTCCCTTTGCTTGCCATCCTTGTCCTTTCTCCTGATTAACTTAAATAAATATTTAAATTTAAATGCCACCTAGTCCTGTTGTGTGTTTCGACTTCATGTGCCTGGAGTATTAGTCTGAGCCCTATATTACTGATCCATCAACACCTCACAATTTCCAACCCCTCCGCCCCCCCATCCCTATACCAGCACTAACAGCAGAGCCATCCACTCCCACTCTCAATCCCTCCCTCCCTTTCTCACATACCGCAGTACTATCCTTCCTGGTGCTAAAATAGCATGTAATTCTGAGCATTGTTTTGTCAAAAAATGTTTGATAATCATTCCCATGAAGTTTCTTGTAATGTTTCATTCTGTCAGATTGCTATATAATTGCCAGTGCTCATTGTTTTATTCACCTTGCCTGAGGTCATGGAGATCAATACCTCTCCTGTTTATATGACCACTCTGCAGAGGTTACCAAATTTGTATTCATGTGTGATCTTGTTCAGAAGTATAGACAGTTGTCTGATTGGAATAAGTTAAAATTACCTCAATTCTGGCATCATAATAGGTTACATTGGTGATTGAAAAGCAAACAGTATGTTGGGTACACGTTAGGACCATAGCATGATGTTCAAGGTTTCACTTAGAACGCAATAAAAAAAAATTCAAACCATGCTTGGAATATTACATGGTTTTGGTCATTATCATGTGAAACAATATCAAAGGAATATGAAGGTTTCGCTGCAGTATCATCAGACCATAATTGGCCTTGCATCACTGAGCTATAACAATGGTTTAAACATCCACCCTTTCAAAAGAAACAAATAATGTCTTGACCCAATTGGGAAGAGTGCACCAACAATTGAATCCCACTCTATATAAGCGATCAAGAATGTGCAACTAAATCACCAGGATGATTAATTTGTCTAAATGACTGCTATTCAGAATAAAATTAATTCATGCCTTCATCATTAACAGGAAAATGACAATTTAATGTAAACAAACATATTCTTTAACAAATTGCAAACTAAAATGAATTATTCATTACGACTATGCAACTGACGCTCTACCCCTTTAAAATCACAAATGCACACTTTCATTCATGAATAAGACAAATAAAAACAGAAGTTTGACACAAATATTATGGGTGGAAAACTATAGACAAGGAAAGCATATTACGTAATTCTAGATTCTGACCATACAGTTCTTTTCACTTTTAATAATAATAATGACATAATGCTGTCCTCAGAGTAATGGCTGATCTTCAGTTCAATAATTGATCAGCTGAACCTACATCTTCTTTTGTTTTAAAATCCTTTCTCGAAGGTCACTAAGTTTTTTTTTCATCTTCTTTCATACAGAAAGCTGGTAGGTGATTGTTTTGTTGGCAGGCTTGTAGACATCTCTGAATGTACTCCACTCATTTCTGTAGCAAACAGAGCTGAACCAATCTGCACACTATTTCTTTATCTGGTAATCATGAAGCATCCACATCTCCACCCTCCACCCCACTGCTCCAGCAAATAACATAATCTTGAGCAGTGAAAATATACATCATTAAAATCTCATGGTATTCAAGTTTCAAAAACTGGCCTGGTACTTGAGCTATATAACAGTCCAACTTCCATTTTCCAGTTTATAGTCCAGAAGGAAAATTAAAATGGTTGCTTGCAATGGAGTAGTGGCTGTTTGTTTTATGCAGAATAAAACCAAGAGAATAAGTAATAATAATCCTTGTTTAGTGTGATATTTGCTCACATATTTATTACAGGCATCTCCTGCTGACATAGTTAAAAACCACACATCAGATTATTGCCCAACAGGTTTATTTGGAAGCACTAGCTTTCAGAGCACTGCTCCTTCATCAGGTGGTTGTGATGAAGGAGCAGCATTCCGAAAGCTAGTGCTTCCAAATAAACCTGTTGGACTATAACCTGGTGATGTGTGGTTTTTAACTTTATACACCCCAGTCCAACACCAGCATCTCCAAATCATTACTTCTGACATATAATTTTTTTTTATTGAGTCAGCATGACTCAGGAGCACTTAAAGAATAACAAGAGAGTCTCTATTCTGGAATTCTTGTCTAGATTGTCTGACGTTCTGCTTTTAAGGAGCACCTTTTAAGTGCACAGACTAGTTGGGATCATGAGCTTGCACTCACACTCCTGACCAGCCTGGTTCCATTGCTGAGATGGATGTGTCAATCTCTTCCACAGTGTGGTCCTTCCCAGGCCTCCTGATGAAGACATGACACCCCACCCCCACCCCCCAGGCCTATCTTTATGATCTCTCATGCAGCCTGCGCCAAGCTGTGGCTTTTCCATGTCCAATCACTCAGTATTAATTGTATGGGAGCATGAGCCCTATATCAATAATAACGTTGTAGAAAAAGCAGTAATTCATTGAAACCTTTCTACTTTGTTTAAAGGTTTAATTACAAGGCAAAAAGTGTCAAACGTCAGATGCTAAACAATTTCAGTTGTGGAAATAGGAAAGCACTTGAAACCTCTTAATCTTATTTGGATAAACATTATGAAATTGGTAGAGATTAGACAGTGGGAGCTATAAAACAAGCAGGATCACACACACACACACACACACACACTCTGAACATTTGACTTAGCCTCAAAAAAAATAAACGAACATAAGGCATAGAATGGCCCAGTTCTTTCAATCTAGTGTTTTGTCACATGTGGTCAACTAAGTAATCAGTCAAGGTTGCCTCTGGGCTATTAACAGGTATGGCTTGCTTGGGAAATACAACATTGTAAAGTTCTTTCAGTCACTCTTTCAAAAGGTATTCATGGCTGCAGGTCTCGTCCTGAGGTCTCAGAAAAGGTGCATCAGAAACAGGAAACATGTGCTCCGTCACTTGTTCTCTAGCAGACTTTCACCAACTGAAAATCCAAGCACAAAATTCACATACTATTCACACAGAAACAGCCATCAAACCCAGTCACAAAACAGAGCTGAAAATGTGTTGCTGGAAAAGCGCAGCAGGTCAGGCAACATCCAAGGAACAGGAGAATCAACGTTTCGGGCATGAGCCCTTCTTCAGGAATGAGGCAAGTGTGTCCAGCAGGCTAAGATAAAAGGTAGGGAGGAGGGACTTGGGGGAGGGGCATTGGAAATGTGATAGGTGGAAGGAGGTCAAGGTGAGGGTGATAGGCCGGAGTGGAGGTGGGGGCGGAGAGGTCAGGAAGAAGATTGCAGGTTAGACCAGGTGGTTGGGTTGGTTGGTGCGGGTGTCCCAGAGGTGTTCTCTGAAACGTTCCGCAAGTAGGCGGCCTGTCTCCCCAATATAGAGGAGGCCATATCGGGTGCAGCGGATGCAGTAAATGATGTGTGTGGAGGTGCAGGTGAATTTGTGGCCTCTGTGAGGGAAATCAAGGATGGTAGAAGCAATTTAAAAGTGTTTAGGGAGCCCGAATGATGCAAAGCCAGAATTCAAGTGATAAAGGGAATATTTTATCCACCAAAGGACAATGTTTAATGGAAGAAAAAAGTTAGGAGCATATTAAGGCAGCGGGAAAGGAACAAGATTCATTAACTTACTTGCAGTGAAGCCAGGACGCATTTATTTAAAGCAGGCAGAGTGAGACTTATCCAGGAAAAGAAAACTTGAAAACCCTCATTATTATTCAGGGCAGCAGAGAGTGTATTCTTTGACAGAATTTCATTAAAAGTAACACAGAGCCTCAGGGAGTGAGATCCATTTGGGAAAGCAGTTAAAAAAATGGGAACATTTATTAAGCCGGTGATTAGAGGGATACAAATGGAGGAGCCTCGAAAAAGAACCATCCATCCTTACTTACAAAGTTAGAGGGATACAGAGATAAGGCTGGAGAGTGGGGCCAGCTGGATAGCTCTTTTGGGAGCTGGTACTGACACCATAGACTGAATGGCCTCCTTTCACACTGTAAAATTTGAAGATGGGAATCCTCCATTTCCACGCAAAGCATTCTAATATAGCAGTGCACTGTACAAATTAACTGGATGGTTATATTTGCAGAATTAAAACCTTTTGAAGCAAGGCGAATAAATCATAGAATCCCTACAGCATAGAAACAGGCCCTTCAGCCCAACTAGTCCATACCGACCCTCTAAACAGTAACTCAACCAGACCCTATATTACTCTATATTTGCCCTTACTAATGCACCTAACCTACACATCCCTGAACACTATGGTTAGTTCAGCATGGCCAATTTACCTAACCTGCACATCTCTGAACTGTGGGAGGAAACCAGAGCACCCAGAGGAAACCCACATAGACACGAGGAGAACGTGTAAACTCCACACAGACGGTTGCATGAGGCTGGAATTGAACCTGGTTTCCTGGTGCTGTGAGACAGCAGTGCTAACCAATGAGCCACCATACCACCCTTTGTTCATGTTAAGAAGACAGCATCAGAAATAATTCTGCCAGGAAGATTTAATTTCAGAGATGGGCCAGATAAAACACAGAATTGGACATTATGGAAAAAATAAATCTTAAGATACAATTTTTACATCCAAACTATGCACTAAATCAGAATCTGAGTAAATATTACATATTGGTACACAACTGGGAGTATGGCTTTTCACATATTAGCTTGGCAAAGTGCAATATTTGATGAATCAGGTTTTGATTCATCAAAAATTTCACTTTGGTAAGCTAATACATGGAAAGCTGAGCTGGGAGGTTTGTTCTCAGACGTTTTGTCACCATGCTAGATAACATCGTCAATGAGCCTTTGATGAAACACTGGTGTTATATCCTGCTTTTTATTTATGTGTCTTAGTCTGTTAAGGTGGATGATATCATTTCCAGTTCTTTTTCACAGAGGATGGTAAATGGGGTCCAAATCGATGTGATTTTTGATGGAGTTCCCATTAGAATGCCAGGCCTCTGGGAATTCTCATCTGTGGCTCTCTTTGGCCTGTCCTAAGATGGATGTGTTGTCCCAGTCGAAGTGGTGTCCTTCTTCATCTGTATGTAAGGATACTAGTGAGAGAGAGTCATGTCTTTTGGTGGCTAGTTGGTGTCATGTATCCTGGTGGCTAGTGTTCTGTCTGCCTGTCCGATTTGGTGTATGTTACAGTCCTTGCATGGTATTTTGTAAATGACATTCATTTTGCTGGTTGTTTGTATAGGGTCCTTCAGGTTCATCAGCCACTGTTGAAGTGTGTTGGTAGGTTTGTGGGCTACAGAGACAATGCGTCCAGAAACTCTAGCCACATTACCATCATCAAAGACATCTCTGAAATGACTTCCAGACTACTCAGACCCCTTGGCATCATGGTAGCCCTTCATAGTAGTTCAAAACTAAATGGCGTATTTCTAAGTTGAGAGGAGAAAGGATTAAAAAGGACATGAGGGATAACTTTTTTACACAGAGTGTGGCTCTTGGGTAGATGAGCTGCCTGAGAAAGTGATGGATGCAGGAACAGTTACAATGTTTAAAAGCACAGTTTGATAGGTAGATGGACGTGAAAGGTTTGAAGGGACATGGGCCAAGAGCAGGCTGGTGGACAATTCATTTTGGGACAATGGTTGGTGTTGTTGGATCGGAGGGTCAGTTTCTGTGCTGTATGACTCTATGATTCTATGCGTGATTTTCAAATCCACATTATAGGAAGAATGTGATTGTCTTGCAGAGGGTAGAAAGGAGATTTACCAGGATGTTGCCAGGGCTCGGGGGTTTTAGTTACGGAGAGAGATTGAATAGACTGGGATTGTTTTCCTTGGAGCAGAGGACACTGAGGGGAATATGATTGAGATACATAAAATTATGAGGGGCATTGATAGGGTAGACAGGAAGGAACGTTTTCCCTTGGTGGAGGGGTTAATCGCCAGTGGGCATAGACTTAAGGGACAGGCAGTGTAGAGGAGATGAGATAAAAGATTTCTTCCACCCAGATGTGAGTGGGAATCTCGATCTCACTGTCTGTCAGGTTGATAGAGACAAACCCTCATAACATTTATGAAGTATTTCGATGTGTGCTTCTCAATCAAGGAATTGCTGGTATAAGAAACAATGTAAGCGAGTAAGGACAGGGGTCAGTGAGGGGGTAAATGACACTTAGGCAACAGGGAGATTTGCAATAAATAAGCCAAGTGTTGGTGATACATCCATAGAAAAGAGTGGAATGGCCCTCTTGTAGTGCAGTGGTAGTGTCCCTACTCCTGCAGCAGGAGTCCTGGGTTCAAGTCCCACCTGCTCCAAAGTTGTGTGAAAATATCACTGAACAGGTTGATTACAAAAATGGGTAAAAGTTGAAAAAGGAGTGGAAAACATCTGATCAAAATGTGATTAAGATAGGTAACTGCAATAACATGCAACTGGTAAACTAAAAGGATTGAATGATTAGTGTAAAATCAAATAATCCAAAATAAATTGGTTACTGCAGGAGAGCATTGATTTGAAATTTTGTCAAGCATTAGACATCAAGTAAAAGAATGGAAAATTGAGCCATTCAGGAAGAAAAAAATTTAAGAAACAATAAAGTGAGAAAAATATGAACTGAGAATGCAAAAGAATTGTGGAATTTGTTTGAAAGATAACAGTGTTAATTATTTCTCAGTTTCCAAGAAAGAAAAATTATGCTTACACTGCAACTTTCATAATCTCAGGAGTTGTAATTTAATTTTGGTGCCAATGCAGTGGTTTTGAAGATTAGTCATTGTTACAACAGGTGATTTAGAGACCATAGGAAATAGAGGCAGTAGTAGGTCATGCAGCCTCGCAAGCCTGCTCACTCTGATAACCAGTTTGGACATGGTAATGTCCCACAGTCAGCAATGTGGAAATTATCAAAATTTAGTGATATTAATTTTGAGACAAAGATTGGCCAGGGCACCAGGAGAATCCTCTTTGGAATAGATAATTTACATCTACGTGAAAGGGCACACTGGATTTGGTTGAATTTCTCACCCGAGAGACAGCACTTCTGAGTGTGCAGTATTCCCTCAGTCATGCACTGTAATATCCATTTAGATATTTGTTCTCAAGTCTGCACTAGAAATCTCTGATCTCCTCTAACTCAGGTGAGTAAGCGACAAACTCAGAGGTGGAGTTATTGAGATTTTGAATACAAAAGTCCTTTACAGTGTTCTGTATTTGTGTCCTTAGGATATCCCAAATGGCTCCACCATCAACAAGTTACTTCTGAATGTTTTACGGTCCAAGCAAATATATTAGCTCATCCTTTCACAACATGCTCCCGGTAACAGTAAATTAATGAATGAATGAAAAAGGTCAAAATTAAATTGTTGCAGATGCTGGAAGCATTCTGCAGGGCAGTGTCTGCTGAGACAGCAACAGATTTAACTTTTCAAGTTAAAAACCTTTTTCTCAGCACTGGAGGAGTTAGTGCCCACCTTCTACCTTTAGTCAAAATCCCATTTAATTTGATGCTTTTGATGGAGACACAATTGTCAGTTAGTAAGTCAGAGGAATTCCTTGCACTTCTCCGAACACCCAGAGTGGAATCTTTTGCTTCTGTCCAAGCTAATTTCAATTCCAAAAACTCAAGAAACTGAACATCATCTATATTGAAGGTTGATCAGCGTAGCTCCACCACCTTAAGTGCTCATACCCACCATCATTTCCATACAGTGGTGTGATAATGCTGCTCCTTCAACAAGGTGATGTTGTCCCTGGTTTATTTTTCAGAGAGGTTGTAAAAGACACAGACTCCTAAAAGTCTAAGTGGAAGGATTTTAGGGACAGTTTGATTATAGCTAACAGATAACTGCCTCAGGCAACAAGCTTTCAAGTTTTGGGGAAAATAAAAACACTTGCACAATGAAAAGGGAGTGGCCAGTTCTCCCAGCTCAGCTTTCCCTGGTTTGGTTTGGTTTTTAGCAGTAGTGTTTGGAAGCTGCTAGACCCACAGAAGCAGATCCATGCTGACCCTCTCTCTCTCTGATCTCTCTCCTTTGAGACCCTGTGTTTGATTTTTCTTTTTGTGCCAAGGAGTGTTTATAGAGATTGTTGAAATGTATTGGAGCAGCATAATTGAGTTGAGATAATCTATTGGGTCTTCAGATAGGTTAAGTTATTCAGTGTTCTGTTCTCTGTTGTTTGTTTTCATTCAGTAGTCTTGCAAATACATTTTGTTTTGTTTAAAACTAAATGGTTTGACCAGCTGATTCTCTCCTGGAATATCCACATTACATCTGCTTAAAACATCTAGCAAAATTAGGGTCTGGGCTGCTTTCTTGAAATGTTTTGAGAGGATCTGGCCTGGTCCATAACAATGACAATGAAACATATCATATGCCAGATGAAATGAAGCAATTGTGAGCATTAAAAAAACTTCATAGAATCCCTATAGTGTGTAAATAGGTCATTTGGCCCATTGTGTCCACACTGACCCTCCAAAGACCATTCCACCTAGACTCATCCCATCCCCATAACCCTGCATTTCCCATGGCTAACCCACCTAGCCTGCACATCCCTGGACATTATAGATCAATTTAGTATGGTCGATCCACCTAACCTGGACACCCTTGGACTGTGATAGGAAACCGGAGCGCCCGGAGGAAACCCATGCAAACATAGGCAGAATGTGAGGCACCAGTGCTACCCAGTGATACACCAAAGCTTATATTCACAAACCATCGTTCAACAGTTTCAAAAGCATTTTACTGTTAATGCAGAGAAATGTAAATCAGGAGCATGGGAGAGGATATAAAATGGGGGAGCATATAGTTGTCAGTGTAGGGCTGGAGGACAGCACTTCTCAAGGTCATGACCTCTAGACAATCAAGGGTATGGGAGCATGGGAGTCATCACCTCAAGTTTCCTTCCAAGCAAAGCATTGCCCTGATTTGGAAATATATCTCCGCTCCTTCAGTGTAACTGGGACAAATTCTCGGGACTCAGTCCCACAACAGCAAATCAAAAAGGCAGCTCAACAGCAGCTTCTGAAGAGCAACTAGAGATGGTCAAGAAACGCTGGACTGGCCAACAATCCCCACATCCTGAGAATGGATATGAACAAAAGAAAACTTATCTGAAGGAAGCATTCTGGAAAAGCTGTTATCCCTCAAGCATCATGCTGAAATGTCCATTTATATCTGCATGACACCTCCATAGTTGGCTTGAGTCTACCACTTGCAGTCTCAAAGGAACTGTTGACAGAAATAAGCCAGAAAATTGAAATTTTGAGGGTTAATTGTTCAAGAACACTGATTTGATGGTCATTGCTAATTGTAGCAGTATACAGCAGGATAAAACAAACCAGGACTTCAGGCAAATGGGAAGCATGCAAGACTCAGTAAGTACTAGCTCCATAGACCTCATTTAGAAATGCAACAATTTTAAAAATCTCGTCCGTGTTTTCAAATGTCTCTGTGATATTTTGTCCCATGTCCACCATCTTCCTGTCGAGTGTGTGGTGCTGGAAAAGCACAGCAGGTCAGGCAGCATCTAAGAAGCAGGAAAATCGATGTTTCGGGCAAAAGCCCGTCATCAGGAATGAGGTTGGGTGTCTCTGGAAAGATAATTTTATCTCTCCATCCCCGAGGCTCCCAGCCTCATTCCTGATGAAGGGCTTTTGATTGAAACATCGATTCACCTGCTCCTTGGATGCTGCCTGACCTGCTGTGCTTTCCCAGCACCATACTCTTGACTCTAATCTCCAGCATCTGCAGTCCTCACTTTCACCATCTTCCTGTGTCTGCTTGGGTTTCCTCCAGGTGCTCTGGTTTCCTCTCACTGTCCAAATATGTGCATGTTAGGTAGATTGGCCATGTTAAATTGTCCCATAGTGTCCAGGGATGTGTAGAGTAGCCGTGTGAGATGCAGGGTTACAGGGATAGGATGGATTTGGATAGGATGCTCTTTGGAGGATTGGTGCGGACTCGATGGGCCTAATGGCTGCTTCCACATTGTCAGGATTCTATGATCTTCCATCTCTGCAACTTTCTTCAGCCCGACAATATGTTGACATTTCTATGCTCCTCCAACTCAGATCTTTTGTACATCATTGATTTCAATCATTCTGTCATTAGAGACCAGACCTTTCATTGCCCAAACCCTAAGGTCTGGAATTCCCTCTTTAACCCCTTAGCCTTTCTCCTCCTTTAAGATGTTGCTATGGCCATTTGTTCTTATACGGCAGAATCGCCTTCTAATCCTGATAGATTACTCTACAATTCAACTGTAAGAACTATGAGAAATAATGAGACACCCTCAAAGCTCAAATTAGAAATTAATTCCTTTACGAGGTATGATAGTAATCTAGTTAATAATGTCATGCATTCATTAGCAGTACACACATTGGTCGCAAATATATTATAAGAAGTCATCCATTCTCTTCAGCACAGACATCACAACTCTGTGGTTTTCATGTACCTTGTGGAACATATGCACCAAGGTTTTATCTAGGCATGAAATTGGAGCATATTCTTTGAAGTAAGGCTGTGTATTGGTTCCAACCTAATTTAGTACCATTTGAGTCTCTCGCTAAGCTTTCCAGAACCTGACAGCTTAAATCTCTGCCATAGACAAATTATCTTGTTGAAAAATCAGCCTAACAACAGCCTGAAGCAAAATTTACGGTGTCTATTGTTCAAACCTTTGTTGCCCTCCGAGCTTGAAAATTGCAAACACAAATTTTACTATTCGGGCAATTAAGTTGGTCAAAGATATCACATCTTCTGACAATATCAACTTTTGTCTGGTAATTATTGCTGCGTAATGTTTTATGGTTTATATTTTTTTAAATGTTGTTGTCTATAGGAACCATGGCAACTTACTGAGCCTGGGAGAGGAGCAGTATGTGTGCAGGGCAAGGGGAAGCTCAATGTATGAGGGAAATGTGTTGTCTGGTCTAATAAAACCCGTAGGACCATTAAATCACTTGTCACTGATTGTCACATGAGAGGGAAATGTTATAGTGGGTTAAGGGAAACCTAACCGTACAACAGTGACAAACAGAACTCTTGCTTCATACCAGCAGGATTTGGTTCTAAACAATTATTTCATCTAACCTGCATATTCATGTGTATGGGGACCCTCATCCTTTCAATGTTTATTAAATCAACGCAAATGACTGAGAAAGCTCCTCGTCATTCAGTATTCAGATATAATGGCCTGCTCCAGACATTTTTCACTGAAGAGACAAGACTTTAGACAGGGTGGATGATTAATGAGATACACTTACAAAACAGAGCAGCTGCTGCACAGTCCCCAGTCTGAGAGAACAGCAGAGTCACGTACCTCATTTCAGATGCACATACGGTGTGGAGCATCCCCCCAGAAAGTCTACTCAACATCTCGCCTCCAGTATTTCATTTCACCTTTCTGCAATAATAAATATCTGGGTAGTTCATCAGGTTGAAGCTTTAGGGTAAACAATTACTTCCTGTGGTTCAGTGATAGAGTTGTACATCTGTGCAAGGTCTTGCCCTCAGGGCTTAAGTGATGGCGCAATAATGTGTTACATCATTATCTGCGTCCCATTAGAAACCTCCATCAAAATACAGATGGAAGGGAACACATTTGAATGGACTCACTAGATTGTATTGGGGTGGCTCTAGAGGCAGCACAGACATAGTTTAAGTCCACAGGGAATAATTATATCTTTTGCCCATATTCCCATCAGTCTTTAGCAAAACATAATAAGGGCTGGTTCAACACTACCAGTGCAAATCTGAGAACCAAATAAACAAACTGACCATCCAAATACTCTCTCAAAGACAAAGTTCACTGTGCTTGTATCCTTACAAACAGCTGCTTCACAGAAGTCACTCCAGATGAACTTTTACATGAAAATTGGACACTTTCAGCAGTTACACTAAATTGTTTAAGATAAATGTTTCCAAATTTTGTAGGAAGAATAATTCACACAGGGTGTGACTGCCATGCTCGATTCCTTTTTGAAATTATTTTTAATGTTCGTTGTATTCCAGTGGTTTTTGACATCAGGATGACACAGAGAAACCTCCATCAAAATACAGATGGAAGGGAACACATTTGAAAGGACTCACTAGATTGTATTGGGGTGGCTCTAGAGGCAGCACAGACATAGAACATAGAACATAGAACATAGAACAATACAGCACAGAACAGGCCCTTCGGCCCACGATGTTGTGCCGAACTTCTAACCTAGATTAAGTACCCATCCATGTACCTATCCAAATGCCGCTTAAAGGTCGCCAATGATTCCGACTCTACCACTCCCACAGGCAGCGCATTCCAAACATTAACCACCCTCTGTGTGAAAACGTTGCCCCTTAGATCTTTTTTATATCTTTCCCCTCTCACCCTAAACCTATGCTCTCTAGTTCAGTGAGGCGACCAGAACTGCACACAGTACTCCAACTGTGGCCTAACCAAAGTCCTGTACAGCTGCAACATCACTTCACGACTCTTGAATTCAATCCCTCTGCTCATGAACGATAATACTCCATAGGCCTTCTTACAAACTCTATCCACCTGAGTGGCAACCTTCAAAGATCTATGTACATAGACCCCAAGATCCCTCTGTTCCTCCACCTGACTAAGAACCCTACCATTAACCCTGTATTCTTATTTGTTCTTCCAAAATGGACAACCTCACACTTGGCAGGGTTGAACTCCATCTGCCACTCCTCAGCCCAGCTCTGCATCATATCTAAGTCCCTCTGCAGCCGACAACAGCCCTCCTCACTGTCCACAACTCCACCTATCTTCGTATCATCTGCAAATTTACTGACCCACCCTTCGACTCCCTCATCTAAGTCATTAATAAATGACATAGTTTAAGTCCACAGGGAATAATTATATCTTTTGCCCATACAGCACGGAGACAGACCCTTCAGGTCCAACTTGTCCACACCAGTCATTCCAATCTGACTTATTTCCATTTCCCAGCACTTGGCCTGTATCCCTTTAAGTCGAGGGTGTGGTGCTGGAAAAGTACAGCAGGTCAGGCAGCATCTGAGGAGCAGGAGAATTAATGTTTTGGGCATAAGCCCTTCATCAGGATTTCGTCAGGATATCCCTCTCAATCTTTCCTATTCATATACTCATCCAGATGCTTTGTAAATGTTGTCATTGTACCAGCCTCTACCACTTCCTCTGGCACCTCTTTCCATACACGCTCCACCCTCTGCATGAAAAAGTTGCCCCTTAGGGCCCTTTTAAGTCTTGCCCCTCTCACCCGAAACCTAAGCTCTTTAGTTTTGGACTCCCCCATGATTGTCTATTTATCTTACCCATGCCATCACGATTTTATCAACCTCTATAAGGTCACCCCTGAGCCTCTGATGCTCCAGGGGCAAAGAAAACGCCCCAGCCCATTCAGGCTCTCCCTATAGCTCATATCCTTTTTAAAGGCTAGGTTTGCTGACACCATCTGCATGCTCATTCGGTAACATGCACACGCATGTTGATTTTACATTTGACATGCATAAATTATTTCATGTAGGTGCAGGGAAGTGAGAGTTTGAAGTGACTGCCAGCATGAGAGGGAAAAAAAGAGCTCAGAAGCTGGTGTGTTGTGGTGAGGAGGGTCCCAGAGCTGGCAGTCCTCTCAGACTCTGTCTCCCTTCTCTTGTACACACATCTCAGCTCTCCTTCCCCTTCCTGTTCTCTCCCCTTCACCCAATTGGGGGACCATGTGCTTGTGTCAGCAAATGCAGCCATATTGAAAACACTGCCTATAATGTTGACCAATGCAGTAACTCCTTCACCTGCAATGCTCTTGTCAGAGGCCTCCTGTTGGAGCAGTGTGAATCTAAACTCTGGCCCCCAACTCATCTTTCAGGCGCTGTTTGGTTCGGAGACGACTCTAAAGAAAGAAGGAACTCTTGTATGTCTGGCAAAATGCTTGTCAGTCCTTACCATTCTCTGAAATGCTCTCAGATAAACTCACAGGGTCGGAAGAGGCTACTCATTACATTATCTCTGTGCTAGCTCTTTGAAATAGTCAGTGTACTCTATTAGTTTTGCATGTGACTCATCAATTCCTTATTTTACACTTTGAAACCATTCCCTTTTAGGTGATTCAGCTTGCACCATCTCTCAGGTAGAACTTTCCAGAACCCCACAATTTTCTGGGTGAAAATAGATTTAATATTGTCATAAAATTGACCGTTGAACCCATGAACATTTGGATTAAGGACAGAATTGGACAACTTGGCCCTTGAGCCTGCTCTGTCATTCAATCAGATCATGGCTGGTCTGATTACTCCACATTTCCATTTATCCACTCCCTTGTTTATCAGGAATCTATCCACCTCTGACTTAAAGGCTCTGCTTTCACTGTCTTTCAAGTGAGAGGGTTCCAAAATGCTCACAACCCTCTGCAAGGGAAGGAAGAAATATTCTTATCTCAAATTTAAAACAGACATTACACCAATCAATGTCCAGAGAAGTTATTCTGGGCGTCAGAAGTAAATTATCATGATCCAGAAATTTGATTTCCTGATTGCCCCAGCCTTAAATTTGTAACTACATTGATGGAATCAAACAGTTAAACTACACAGAGGTGGGCCATTCAACCCATAAACTAATGGTAGAGTAATCCACTTAAAAACAATTCCTGCAGCTCTTTCTTCATGACAAAATCCATTGCTTCCCTCTTTCACCTCCATCCTTATCAAGTTCCATTTTCCATTCTTCTTTTCAATGATGATGGGTTACTCGAGTTCAATCAGGTCTTCTTTCAGTGGGCAACCCAACCCGTTATCATGAGAAAATGAACCATGGCTCAATTTGAGCTTTATACTGATCACTGTATTGAATATCTCAGAACCATGAACCCTTCTGGCATCCAGAGGGACTAAAACCATTTTAATAGTCACAAACTGATTGGAGGGTGGGTAGGGCCCAAAGAAGGAACACCCATTCCCCAAGGAGTAATTTTTGGACAGTAGTTTAGTTACCACCAATTTTCATCAGGCTGTTGAGACATTTGCAAGCCTGCAGTTAAAATACGGCCATAAGGAGTAACAGTAGGCCATTCAGTCCATCAAGTCTGCTTCATCATGCAATAAGATTGTAGCTAATCTGATAATTCTCAACTCCACTTTTTAACCTTTCAAAAATCCTTGATTCCCTCCCTAATTAAAAATAAGCCTTGAATATACTTAATGACTTGGGCTTGACAGCCTTCTGTGGCAAAGAATTCCACAGATCCATTTGACTAAATTCCTCCTCATCTCTTTCTTAAATATACCGCCCTTCTTCTGAGATGATGCCTTCTGGTCCTAGATTCTCCCACAAGGGGAAACAACCTCACCCCAGCTGCCCTGCCCAGTCCTCTGACAATCTTGTATGGTCTGCATGTCTTGATGGCAGTATCGACATTTAGTACTAAATCAATGCTCCATTCTCCCAGATTAGGCAGCCAAGACATCATTGAGCTAAAAGGGCACGAAGTGTGATGTGAATCACTCACTATTTTAACCACCGTTCTCTGGGTGGGTGGGCATGTTGAAATGTATACTAACAAATGTAAATGAAGTCGGACGCTGGAAGAACACAGTGAACCAGGCAGCATCAGGGATTGGAGAAGTTAACATTTTGGGTGTAACCCTTCTTCAGGACACCCTAAATGTCTACTTCTCCACCTCCTGTTGCCTGGCTTGCTGTGTTCTTCCAGTGTACTCCCTGCCTACTTTGGATTCAAGCGTCTACAGTTTTATTTGTTTCTAACAGATGTAAATCATGCAAATAAGGTCAGTGAGGTGTTTTCATCAATAAAGACAAGACTGGAAATTAATGCCTTCATTGCTCAGACCATTGAGTAGAGACGAAAGCTGAAAATGTGTTGCTGGAAAAGCGCAGCAGGTCAGGCAGCATCCAGGGAACAGGAGAATCGACGTTTCGGGCATAAACCCTTCTTCAGGAATGAGGAAAGTGTGTCCAGCAGGCTAAGTCAAAAGGTAGGGAGGAGGGACTTGGGGGAGGGGCGTCGGAAATGTGATAGGTGGAAAGAGGTCAAGGTGAGGGTGATAGGTCAGACTGGGGTGGGGGCGGAGAGGTCGGGAGGAAGATCTCAGGTTAGGAAGGCGGTGCTGAATTTGATGGATTTGACTGGGACAGGCTGGGGGGAGGGGAAATGAGGAAACTGGTGAAATCTGAGTTCATCCCTTGTGGTTGGAGGGTTCCTAGCCGGAAGGTGAGGCGTTCTTCCTCCAATCGTCGTTTCGCTGTGGTCTGACGATGGAGGGGTCCAAAGACCTGCATATCCTTGGTGGAGTGGGAGGGGGAATTGAAATGTTGAGCTACAGGGTGGTTGGGTTGGTTGGTCCAGGTGTCCCAGAGGTGTTCTCTGAAACGCTCCGCAAGTAGCCGGCAAGGATGCCTTCTTTGAAGAAGCTCTCTTCCTCCCTCTACAAAGATTTCAGTGAGTCCCTCTTAGCCTGCTGGACAAACTTTCCTCATTCCTGAAGAAGGGCTTATGCCCGAAACGTCGATTCTCCTGTTCCCTGGATGCTGCCTGACCTGCTGCGCTTTTCCAGCAACACATTTTCAGCTCTGATCTCCAGCATCTGCAGACCTCACTTTCTCCTCATTGAGTAGAGATGTTGGGATGGCATATTGAGTTGTAAAGGATGTTGGTGACGCAACTTGTGGAGTAATGTGTAATTTCTGGTCGTCTTGTTACAGGAAGGATATTGCTAAATTGGAGAGGTGTCAGGAAATATTTACCAGGATGTTGTCGGGATTGGAGGATTTGAGTTATGAGGAGAGGCCAGATTGGCTGGGATTTTTTCACTTGACCATAAGAGGTTGAGGGGTGACCTTATAGCGGTTCATAAAATCATGAGGGTCATAAAAGAGGTGAATAGCAAAGTCTTCTCCCTAGGGTGGGGGAGTTCAAAATTAGAGAGCATACTTTTAAGATGAGAGGGGAAGATTTAAAAGGGACCAGAGGGAGCAATTTTTTCATACATAAGGTGGCTCATCTGTGGAATGAACTTCCAGAGGAAGTGGTAAATTCTTTAAATGACATTTGGGTTGGTACATGATTAGGAAAGGTTTAGAGGGATATCGGCCAAATGGAGGCAAATGGGGCCAGTTTAGTTTGGAAACCTTGGTCAGCGTGAATGAGTTGAACCAAGGTGTCTGTTTGCTTGCTGTGTGACTCTACAACTCTATGATAAACACATTATTGTTTGTGAGAGCTTGGTGTGTACAAAATGGTGTACAAATTTTCCTGTATCAGTAACTACATTTGAAAAGCTCTTTCTTGGCAGGAAAGAGCTTTCTGCCGCCCTGAGGTGGTGTAAGATGCTTTTTAAATGCATGATTTCCTGGCCTTCTCCATCACATCGGACTGCATAGGTGTCTTCGAATGAGCCTTAACCACAAAAGAATAATCTCTCGTCTTCAACTCTGAAAAATCCACTGCTTCTCAGACATATTTACTTTCTTAACAAACAGACGGAAGGGCAAACCCTGTGACATGTGTGAAGAAAGTGATTAAGGGCAGCTACACCAGCATGTTATCAGGCGTTGTCATATTCTCAAGCAAAAATAAATGTGCTATATCCAGCTGTTAATCTTGATTTTTTTTGGATGATCAAACACGTGGGATGGAATCTATCAGGTTAGGTTTGTCAACAGCAAGAGTTTCAGAAGCAAGTGAAATTTAAAGTTTACATGGGGTTATGATAAAGTATAACATTGTTGGGTTACTCTAACCTGTGCTCCTTTCCAATGTGTGACTCGCTGCTGGGAGTGCAGATTTTGAAGGATTTATTATACTGTGCACTAGACATTGTTTGTCTAATTTATTACATGATATTCAGTTCCAAATGTGAGGGAGTCAATATATCTGCCAATATCTCCCTTGTACTAAAGATCAACTTCCAGAAGGTTCTCACAGAAATTACATTAAGGATTTGCCCTGATTCAAAAATGCATCGAAATAAAAGAAAAATGAGGCCCTTCAGCCCATCCCTCTAGGTGTTACGGGTTTTTTTTGTGCTTTTTTAAGGTTGTGGATTGAAATGCAAAAGAACTTCTTAGAACCAATGTTTCAAAGTATTGCTGCATGTTTTGAAAAGCAAGTAACTTGACTCTTATGTCAAGCATTGTGTTTGTATAGTTGTTTGAACAAGCTGTAATTGAAATGGTTGCAGATAAATTGAGCTGAAGAGTTCTGCATTCAGATGTAGTTTAGTGGCAACAATAAGATTTCTGGTCTACGGACTAGTAACTAGTTAATGATGACAAAGGCCTTTTGCTTGTCAACAACAGTGATTGGCTTTCAGGGACTGAACTGCTTGAAACTGGGAACAAGTTACTGAAAAGACTCTTGAACTTCACCAGTTCTAAAACAATTTATCTGCTCTCAAAACTCACTTTTAAACCAAACAATACAGGTTAATCTCTTTAGCAGTTGCAGTAACCCATGACTTTCTGTTGCGAGATCAGAAACATTTTACAAGTGAACTAGCTCTAACAAAACCCATAGAAGTATTTAGGAAAGGGAAAGCCAGGAAGAAACTTCTGAATCTTTTATTTCTGGCAAAATGGTTCAATCAGTCCTTACCATTCTCTGAGGCGTTCTGAGTAAAGAATCAGAGAAACTTACAGGGTAGGAAGAGGCCACTCATTCCATTAAGCAAGAAACTACTGAACAGAACTTGGGGAACAAAGATTATGTTTCTTTATTTACTTACAGGATGTGGGCATCACTGGTTAGGCCAGCATTTATTGCCCACTCCTCATTGCTCAGTGGGCAGTTAAGGGTCACCCACATTGCTGTGGGTCTGTATCCATACATAGGCCAGACTGGGTAGGGATGGCAGTTTACTTCCCTAAAGGGCATTAGTGAACCAGTTGAGCTTTTCCCCAACAATCAACAATATTTTCACTTTCATCATTTGACTCTTAATTCCAGGTTTTTACTGAATTAAAATTTTGCTGTCTGCCATGATGGGATTCCACCATGCATGCCCAGAAAATTGCCTGAGTCTCTGAATTAAAAATCTAGTGATTAGAACCATCGCCTCTCTCTACCAATGGTTTTCTCACTTTTCCTTTCTGTCCATGTGTTTTTTTTGCGCGCGAATATAAGGGGAAATTTATAAAAGGATTAGTGTTTAAATTAGTAATGTTACACGGTAATAATTTATAATTGTTTGCCTGAAACCACAATCTAATGACTTGTAATAAATAATCATTCCTGTTAAGTACAGAAACCTGGTCCATATTTTCTTCTTGAGTCTGATAATCAGGTAAATTTGTGAATGTTGCATGTTTATCTTAAAATTTCCAATAAAACAAAGAACTGCAGACCTGAAACAAAAGCTAGAAATTACTGGCAAAACTCAGCAGGTCTGGCAGCATTTGTGGAGAGAAAGCAGAGTTCCCATTTCAAGTCCATTTCTGAAGAAGGGTCACTCGACTTAAAACACTAACTCTGTTTTCTCTCCACAGATGGTGCTAGACCTGCTAAGTTTCTCTACTAATTTCCGATACTACTTACATTCTTTAACTTTTCTGATGACTCCAGGTGCAGTAGGTCTTGATTTCCAGTGCACTACCCCAGTAATTTGTGAGACCTCTTACTGTCTGGCTTATGTGGAGACAAACAGGAAACCACGTTTGCCTTAGCAGACATTGGAAATTGTTGTTCTTTCAGAGTCTATAAATTTTGAAGCAATACTTTAAAATTTTGTTGTATCAAACGCTTTTTAAAATAAGTATTTTAAATTCAGCTCCAAAATCATCAATCATTATTGGTTGTTCTGTCACCAGTGCCTCCAATCCAAATTTATTTACATGTCAAATATGGTAGACACACTGAGAACATTATTACTTAGTAATGAGACACGATACTCAAGGGGTTCCAGGATATAGAAGTATCAATTAAGGTCATAGACATGTAATCCTTCATTATGATACAGTCAGCAAAGTTGATGCTGATTAATTTGTACACCAAATTTATTCGAACATGTGGCATGACTTACAACAAAGGATTGTATGGACTGAAACTATATTAATGCAAGTTAAAAGGAAATCAAATATCTATTTGAAAGAGAAGAATGTAAAACATGCCAAGAAGAAGTTAAAAATGAAATATGATTAGGCAGCATTAGTTGAAAAAGTTAGTCTGAACACAACACATTGAATGGCCTCCTCAATTAGTTTATGATATTTATAAACAAACTCTGATCTGGGGAATTTCTGGGTTTTAACTTCAACTTGTCTTTTACCATTTGTTTCTTGACTTCTGATTTAAAAATAATGATGAATAAATAGTGCGAGAATGAATAACTGATATACATAAGGAAAGGTGCTTGCAAGTAAGCTGGGGAGACTGGATTTCCTTTCCCCAGGAGAGGGGGGTAACTGGCGAAAGGTCTTTGACATTATGAAGGAGTTTGAGAACCTTGTGAAGCATTCTGAGTTGAGTGGGATGAGTTATAGATGTGGATTTACCAGCAAGGCCAGAATTCATTACTCATTCCGCAATGGCCTTGAGTAAGTAAGTGGTGGTGAGTTGCCTACTTGAACCACTGCAGTCCATGAAGTGAAGCCACAGTGCTGTTAGAAAGAAGCTAAAATGCAGCACCTCACATTAATCTGAATTTAACTTCATCTGCCATTCTTCAGCCCATTCGCGCATCTGACCAAGATCTCGTTGTAGTCTGAGGTAACCTTTTTCGCTGTCCACTACACCTCTAATTTTGGTGTCATCAGCAAACTTACTAACTATACCTCTCATGTTCATATCCAAATCATTTATATAAATGACGAAAAGTAGTGGACTCAGTACTGATCCTTGTGGCACTCCACTGCTCATAAGCGTCCAGTCTGAAAAACAATCCTCCACCAACACCCTCTGTCTTCTACCTTCAAGCCAGTTCTGTATCTAAATGGCTAGTTCTCCTGTATTCCATGAGATCTAACCTTGCTAACTAGTCTCCCACAGGGAACCTTGTTGAATGCCTTACTGAAGTCCATATAGATCACATCCGCCGCTCCGCCCTCATCAATCCTCTTTGTTACTTCTTCAAAAAACTCAGTCAAGCTTGTGAGACATGATTTCCCATGCACAAAGCCATGTTGACTATCCTAATCAGTCCTTGCCTTTTCAAATATGTATAAATCCTGTTCCTCAGGATTTCCTCCTTCAACTTGCCCAACACCAACATCTGGCTCCCTGGTCTTTAGTTCCCTAGCTGTCCTTACCATTTTTTCTTAAATAATGGTACCATGTTAGCCAATCTTCAGTCTTCTGGCACCTCACATATGACTATTGATGATATAAGTATCTCAGCAAGGGGCCCAGCAATCACTTCCCTAGCTTCCCACAGAGTTCTAGGGTGCACCTGATAAGGTCCTGGGGATTTATTCCCCTTTATGAGGTTCAAGACATCCAGCACTTATCCTTTCTAATATGGATATTTTTCAAGACGTCACCATCTATTTCCCTACATTCTATATCTGCTATGCCCTTCTCCACAGTAAGCACTTATGCAAAATACTCATTTAGTATTACCCGCATCTCCTGCAGCTCCACACAAAGGCGACCTTGCTGATCTTTATGGAGCCCTATTCTTTCCCTAGTTATACCCTTCTGTCTTTAATGTATTTGTTAACACCTTATGTGCTTATGTGCTACAATCCCTTTGGATTCTCCTTCACCCTGTCTGCCAAAGCTATGTCATGTTCCATTTTTGTCCTCCTGATTTCTATCTTAAGTATACTCCTACTGCCTCAATGCTCTTCTAAGGATTCAATCGATCTCTCCTGTCTGTACCTGACATATGCTTCCTTTTTTCTAAACAAACCCTCAATTTCTTTGGTCATCTAGCATTCCTACACCAACCAGCCTTTACTTTCACCCCAGCAGGAATATACTGCCTCTGGACTCTCAGCTCATTTCTGAAGGCTTCCCTTTTTTCAGTCATCCCTTTTCCTGCGAATGTCTGCCCCCAGTCAGCTTTTGAAAGTTCTTGCCTAATATCGTCAAAATTAGCCTTCCTCCAAATTAGAACTGCAACTTTTTGATCTGGTCTATCCTTTTCCACCACTATTTTAAAGCTAATAGAATTATGTAGCTGGCCCCAGAGTGGTCCCCCACTGACACCTCAGCCACCTGCCCTGCCTTATTGCCCAAGAGTAAGTCAAGTTTGCACCTTCTTTCGTGGGTACATCCACATACTGAATCAGAAGATTTTCTTGTTCACACTTAACGAATTGATGTTGCATGACTTGATTGCTGCTGCTGCATCTCTGCAGATGGGTTTAATGGTGAAAACATTAATCCTGAGTGGCTTTGATAAAAAAACACCTCCCATCTTCATTTCAGAAAGAGCCATCAATTCAGGAATGTCTTTGAGGATGGCCTCTTTGTATGAGTAATTGACCACTCTTAGCCTTCGTCTGTCCTTGCACAGTGATGTGATCACCTTCAGCAGCAACCTTTTGCAATACTAAGATTCAGGAGAAGATGTTAGCAATTCTGGCGAGTGTGAAAATAGATAAATCCCCAGGACTTGATGGGTTTTATCCTTGGATTCTCTGGGAAGCCAGGGAGATGACTGCAGAGCTTTTGGCTTTGATCTTTATGTTGTCATTGTTGACAGGAATAGTGCCAGAAGACTGGAGGATAGCAAATGTTGTCCCCTTGTTCAAAAGGGGAGTAAAGACAACCCTGGTAATTATAGAGCAGTGAGCCTTACTTTGGTTGTGGGTAAGTAATAGAAAAAGTTATAAAAGATAGGATTTATAATCATCTAGAGAGGAATAAGTTGATTAAGGATAGAGAATACGGTGGCACAGTGGTTAGCACTGCAGCCTCAGAGACCCGGGTTCAATTCCTGCCTCAGGTGACTCTCTGTATGGAGTTTGCACATTCTCCCTGTGTCTGCGTGGGTTTCCTCCCACAAATCCAAAAATGTGCAGGTTAGGTGAATTGGCCATGCTAAATTGCCTGTAGTGTTAGATGTAGGGGAATGGGTCTGGGTGGGTTGCGTTTCGGCGGGTTGGTGTGGATTTGTTGGGCCGAAGGGCCTGTTTCCACACTGTAATCTAATCTAATCTAAATCTTTTGTGAAAGGTAGGTCATGCCCCACAAATGAGACGGTGATCAAACAGGTGGATGAGGGTAGAGAGGTTGATGTGGCGTATTTAGATTTCAGTGAGGCATTTTATAAGGTTCCCCACTGTAGACTTTTGCACAAAATACAGAGGCAATAGACAATAGACAATAGGTGCAGGAGTAGGCCATTCAGCCCTTCGAGCCTGCACCGCCATTCAATATAATCATGGCTGATCATTCCTAATCAGTATCCTGTTCCTGCCTTATCTCCATAACCCTTGATTCCACTATCTTTGAGAGCTCTATCCAACTCTTTCTTAAATGAATCCAGAGAGTGGGCCTCCACTGCCCTCTGGGGCAGAGCATTCCACACAGCCACCACTCTCTGGGTGAAGAAGTTTCTCCTGAGCTCTGTCCTAAAAGGTCTACCCCGTATTTTTAAGCTGTGTCCTCTGGTTCGACACTCACCCATCAG
>NC_057726.1:11853949-11866415 GCF_004010195.1 Chiloscyllium plagiosum
CCTTGCTTCCTGCACCAGTTCCCCAACCACATGTTCAAGTCCATTATCTCCCTGTTTCTGGCCACACTAGCCCGAGGAACTGGAAGCAAACCGGAGATAACCACCCTGGACGTCCTGCTTTTCAGCCTTCTTCCTAGTTCTCCAAAGTCTCGCTGTAGTATGTTCTTCCTCTTCTTCCCGACATCATTTGCGCCGACATGTACCACCACCACTGGCTCTTCACCCTCATCCTTGAGGATTTCCTGCACTCTGTCCATGATGTCTCTCACTCTAGCACCAGGAAGGCAACACACCATCCTTAAATCCCGTCTGCTGCCACAAAAACCCCGGTCAGTTCCTCTCACGATGGAGTCCCCTATTACCATGGCTCTGTGCGATGTCCGACTCTTCCGCTCTGCCTCTGCGGCAACTTTTGATTGACAAACTTGGCCGCCTTGCGAACTGGCAGTGTCATCAGTCTCTATTTCCAAAAACTTCAACTTGTTCCTGACAGGTACTTCTCCCGGGGTCTCTTGCACCTGTCTCCTCTCCGCCTTCCTCACCATCTGCTCTCTTCTGCTCTCTTCTGGCATGATTGGTGTAATAACATCGCTGAAGGTCTTGTCCAGAAAGATCTCGTTCTCTCGGAATAGCCTAAGGTCTTCGAGTTCTTTTGTCAGCGCTGCAATATGCTCAGTCAATTGCTGAATGTGCACACATTTTCCACACATATACGAGCCAGACACACCAGAGTCGTTGACCTCCCACATCATGGGATGGGATAGAGGGTAATTTAGTAGTTTGGATCAGAAATTTGCTAGCTGAAAGAAGACAGAGGGTGGTGGTTGATGGGAAATGTTCATCCTGGAGTTCAGTTACTAGTGGGGTATCGCAAGGATCTGCTTTGAGGCCACTGCTGTTTGTCATTTCTATAAATGACCTGGATGAGGGCATAGAATTATGGGTTAGTAAATTTGCAGAGTTTTGGAATTTCAGAGCCATGAGTTCATGCTGAAGCTTACAAAACTCTGGTGCAGCTGCACTTGGAGTATTACATACAGTTCTGCTCACCGCATTGTAGGAAGGATCCGGAAGCTTTGGAAAGGGTCCAGAGGAGATTTACTAGGATGTTGCCTGGGATGGAGGGAAGGTCTTACGAGGAAAGGATGAGGGACTTGAAGCTGTCTTCGTTAGAGAGAAGAAGGTTGAGAGGTGACTTAATTGAGACATATAAGTTAATCAGAGGGTGAGATCTTTTTTCCTTGGTTAGTGATGGCTAGCATGAGGGGACCGAGCTATAAATTGAGGGGTGATAGATATAGGACAGATGTCAGAGATAATTTCTTTACTCAGAGAGTAGTAGGGGCATGGAACGCACTGCCTGCAACAGTAGTAGACTTGCCAACTTTAAGGACATTTAAATAGTCATTGTATAAACATATGGATGAAAATGAAATAGTGTAGGTTAGATGGATTTCAGATTGGTTCCACAGGTTGGCGGAACATCGAGGGCCAAAGGGCCTGTACTGCACTGTAATGTCCTATGTTCTATAATATCCATTTTAATAGAGAAGTCACACAAAACGTTTCATGCTGAGTAATGTTTAGCTTAAAAGTTTTGAAAAGTTCTGAATTTGAAATGCCTTTCCTGCACATGACTGATATATGTTCAAGTCAGGATTGTGTGTGCCTTTCAGATGGTGATGCTTCCATGTGTCTCCTGCTCTTCTCCTCCTAGGCAGCAAAATTTGGGAAAAGTTGTCAAGGAAGCTTGATGAGCTACTACAGTGCATCAGCTTACCTGATTCAGACTAAGGCCAAAGAAAGAGTGCCTTCACAGAGATCATCTCACACCAGTGAAACTTATTACCACCTGTAGTAAAACTGGGGTTGCAAGGTGACATTTAAATTGCTTCTGAACAGTGCTATTACATTCAAATCCAGACACATGGAGCTCAGGCATTTAGGCCTGAGAGCAATGATGACAGCAGTATGTGACGTGGCCATTTGCAAATGCCAAAAGTTGATTTTTGATGTGCACTCAACAACATGTAACTTGTGCATTGTGTAATACAAAAGCTGTGTTAAGAAGTTCTTGCCATATGTATTAATCCTTCAGTAGGTCAAAAGGAAGAAATAACTTCAAATTTAGCAAAATGTTAGTCACTGTTATAGAATCCCTAATGTGTGGAAGCAGGCCATTCAGCCCAACAAGTCCACACCGACCCTCCGAACAGCATCCCACGCAAGCCTAACATATACATCCCTGAACACTATGGACAATTTAGCATGGCCAATCCAGCTAACCTGCACAGTTTGGACTGTGGGAGGAAACCAGGGCACCAGGAGGAAACCCCTACAGACACAAGGAGAATGTGCAAACTCTAATGTAAAATCAAACCCAGGTCCTTGACACTGTGAGGCAGCAGTGCTAAGTCAGTTAATGATATACAACTGAAGGACTGGTTAGGCCAAATGGTTTGCTTCTGCACTGTACCCTTTATAAAACCAGATAGAAGCATTTCTAAATTGGAGGGAATGCTCACTTCCTATATAAATGTACACAGATATGGTTACAGCTTCCCACTTAGTCTTAGTCTCTTGGTGATTTATTAAAATCCAGTAAAACTCGAAAAGCACCAAGTGCAGCAAACATACCTCCACAGATATCTGTCACCTGTGAGAGAGAGGATTGCTTAATATAAAACTTATGTCTGTGGAACTTCCTTTGCCAAATAAATGACATGACTGTGTGTTGCTAGGTTTTTCTGAATATGCAAATTAACCTCTGAGGTAAGTGGTGATATCACTGTGACCTCAGGTCATGGGTTAGCATTCCAGGAAAATGCTAGATTCTGTACAGTGTGCAGCTTTACAATCATTATATCATGACAATAAGCAGACAATAACAGTCATTAAGAAGTCAGTCACTGATCTTCCATCAATACTCAAAGAAGCCACATTGGAATGTAATTGAAAATGGTGAGAGTACTGGAGATGTATTGGACTCGAAGTAAGACTGTTCTTTCTCTCAGGTGCACCTGAAGGACCATGATAGAAGATTGCACAGCCATGAGCTGAGGTGAATTAGGAGGAAGGAAGATCCCAAGAAGATTTACCCAAGCTAGAGTCTCAATGGCTGACCAGAAGCAAGGTTATTTAAGACATACTCAGATGTTACAGGATGCCCACAGCACATCACCAGACCCCGCCCTTTCCTGAACCCTTTGATGCAATTGCAAGTCTGTTGCTAACACTTAGATGGGAGGTATGGAAGTCTCAGTCCCATAGGTATGGAGTTGCCGTGAGTCTTCATTTGAACCAGGAACAGCTCCAGGTCAATACTTTCTAACTTGATTTGAGATACCGAGATACAGTGAAAAGTATTGTTTTGTGTGCTAACCAGACAAATCATACCTTACATAAGTATATCAGGGTAATAGAACAGAATGCAGAATGTACTGTTACAACCAGTTCTGAGGAAGGGTCACTGGACCCAAAACGTTAACTCTGATTTCCCTCTATTGATGCTGCTAGACCTACTGAAATTTTCCAGTATAGAGTCATAGAGATGTACAGCACGGAGACAGACCCTTCATTCCAACTTGGTATCCTAGATAAATCTAGTTCCATTTGCCAGCATTTGGCCCTATCCATCTAACCCTTTCCTATTCATATACCCATCCAGATACCTTTAAAATGTTGTAATTGTACCAGCCTCCACCACTTCTTCTGGCAGATCATTCCATACACATACCACCCTCTGCGTGAAAAAGCTTCCCTTCGGTCCCTTTTAAATCTTTCCCCTCTCACCTTAAAGCTGTGTCCTCTAGTTTTATATTCCCCTACCCCGGGGGAAAAATCTTGTCCGTTTACCCTGTCCATGACTCTCATGATTTTATAAACCTCTATAAGGTCACCCCTCAGCCTCCGGTTCTGCAGGGAAAACAGAGAGCCTATTCAGTCTCTCCCTTGAGCTCAGTTTCTGTTTTTGTTTCTGATTTCCAGCATCCACAGTTATTTTGGTTTTCCCCAAAATGTTAGTGTGGGCCTCTGGATTGATAGTCAAGAGAAATTGCTGTTACACACCATCAGTTTATATACTCACCCAAAAGGCTGTGTTAGTTAAAGTGCAGTAACTGCAAAATCTCTGAATTAAATTGAAGTAAAGGGTGTAATACACTTAGAAAACACCTAAAAATGTGAAAAAAACTTAACAAAAATAGAAAAGAGCTGTTAAACAAGATGGAATTTTTAAATATAGTTAAAAATCAGCTTTATGCATACAAATGGATTAGATTAGATTAGATTAGATTACTTACAGTGTGGAAACAGGCCCTTCGGCCCAACAAGTCCACACCGCCCCGCCGAAGCGCAACCCACCCATTCCCCTACATGTACTCCTTACCTAACACTACGGGCAATTTAGCATGGCCAATTCACCTGACCTGCACATTTTTGGACTGTGGGAGGAAACCGGAGCACCCGGAGGAAACCCACGCAGACACGGGGAGAACGTGCAAACTCCACACAGTCAGTCGCCTGAGGCGGGAATTGAACCCGGGTCTCTGGCGCTGCGAGGCAGCAGTGCTAACCACTGTGCCACCGTGCCGCCAAGTTACCCTTTCAAATTAATTGAAACCCTCCCAATCATTGGCAAACACATCCCTTCAGGTATCAGCCCTATCCTGCCATTTCAATGGTTTCATGGTCATGATTAGACGCTTATCTCTAGATATTTATCAAATTCAAGTTCCACCATGGCAGGATTTGAACCCAGTTCTCCAGAGTATTATCGGAGTCTCTGGATTAGTAATCTGGTGACAAAACCAAAAGTCATCCCAGAATCATAGAATCCTTAGTGTGGAAGCAGGCCATTTGGCCCAACAAGTCCACACCGACCCTCGAAAGAGCATCCCAACCAGACTCACCCCCTACTCTATTCCTGTAACCCCATATTTCCCATTGCTAATCCTCCTAACCTGTACATCCCTGGACACTGGGCAATTTAGCATGGCCAACCCACCTAACCTATACATCTTTGGATTGTGGGAGGAAACCGGAACACCCAGAGGAAACCGCGCAGACATGGGGAGAATGTGCAAACTCCACACAGACAGTCATCTGAGGGTGCAATCCACCATCATCAGCTCCCAATTTCCAGTATTTTCTAATCTTAACTTAAGAGTGTTCTACACTGATATGGATGTGGTCCTTCAGAGGAAATGTTAAACCAGAACTTGTCTACCCTCTAAGGAGAAGCTGCCACTGCACTATTTCATGGAAGAGCAGGTGTTCCACAATGACTTACCTATGAATTACGCCTGAACTAATAGTGATGAAGAACATTATCATGTCATTATCTTATTGCTTTTTGCAGGAGCTTGCTGTATTAGCTGCTGTGGTATCATATATCACAATGCGGAGAACACTTCAAAATACTGCAATTTCTCTAAAGTGCATTCATCATGCTGAGATTGTGAAAGCCTTTGCATAACTGCAAGCTCTGTCTTAAATAGCAAGAAGATTAATTCAGCTGGAGACAGTGACTGGAAATACGACATCTGTTATCTGGAGGCAAGCGGATGGTGACACTCAAGACTGCAGAAGAGAAATTACCTGTGGACATATCACACATCGCTCAGTGCCATGAATAGGCAATGAGTGCTTGCAGCAACATTACGGCTTCAACCAGCTGCTGTCAGCAACTTGACACTTCTCTGATAATTATCCTCATCTTTTATTTACATAAATCCAAATCATTTCAAACTTGAGGTTAGAAAATTGGCTCCGATGGGTATATGAACTGTACATAAAGTATATGGCAACCAATGTTGAATGTGGAGTATGCAGTGGTGATGAATTTTGATTGGGGTATGCGGTTATGAATGCAATTCATCTTCCTCTCAGGTTTGTGCTCCTGTGTGGATTGTGATGGCTCACGGTTCTGTGCTGTTTTGGAGAGATGGCTATCCATGTCTCAGAAAGTAATTTGTAGACTTTCCCCTTATCTACAAGTAACTGACTCAGGCAACTTTCTGCAAATTCTTTCATTTATTGGTCTCTCTGAGTACACCTTTTGTTCATATAGATGACTCCATCCTTCACAGTCTTTTGTATATGACTGCTGCAGTCACTGTTACATCAATGTTTCGATATTATTTCATGGGATGTGAGTACTGCTGATTGGGCCAGTTCTTGAGAATATGATGGGGAGCCATTTCTTTGAAACGCTGTAGACCTTGGAGAGTAGGTACATGCATACGGTGATGTTAGGAAGGGAGATCCAAGATTTTTACCCAAGAACAATGAAGGAATACTGATGTAGTTCCAGGTTAGGAAGGTGGGTAGGTGGAGAGGAATTTGCAGGGAGTAGAGTTCCAAAGCAATGGCTGCACTTGTCTTCCTGGATGGTAGAGGTTGTGGCTTTGCAAAGTGATGTTGGAGGAGCCTTGATAGTTTATTGCAAACAACATACATCAATCTTATTGTTGTTTCCCTTCTCATTATACTAGTTTTCAAAATTCCTTTGCTCACCTGCAACAATTATTCTCAATTTTACATGAAACCAAAGGTTTACAGCCACTCCAATGTCTTAAAATACTCTGATGCATTTACATTTATTCTTCTCAATAGTTCTGTAGGTCAGGTTACTACCCAATTCAATACTGAACCATTGCAGGTCAGGAGATGGCCAGTTCAATTATTGATGAAGTCACTAATCTCAGTTGGACATATTAGACATGATTGAGGCTTTCAGAATCATGACTGGGTTATATCAATTAGATGGGGGAAGCTGTTACCATTCATAAAAGGAACAAGAACAGGAGAGCCTTAACTTAACATGTTCTGCAAACAAAGCAAGGGCGAAATGAAAAATTAACATTTTCACACAGCAAATAGTTAAGGTGTGGATAGCAATGTCTAGAAAAAATGTTAGAGGCAAGTTCAGTTGAGACATTCAAGAGGAAATTAGCTTTCTGTTATGCTTTTGGTTGTATTTCAGTCCTATGCTCCTGATCTTTGGGCACTCAAAATGGAGAGGTGAGGGCAGATCAGAAGACCTGCTTGTGGGTCTGTTCCTGGGCCAGACATGGCTGTGGGCTGTAGAGGGGTTCAGGCAGTAGGCTGTGGAGGGGTCACCTCTGTCTGCCCATCTTTCATGGTTATGTTAATGTCAGGGTGTCACTGGAGACAGAGCAAGCTTTCGATGCCTTTAGGAGGGATATAGTTCTTTACTTCCCCCTCCAACACCATTTTGATTTAGCTCCTTCCTGTTCTCCTAACACCTTTGATAGTTCACACTTCCCATAACGAGCTTTGCATGTAAATTTCTAGTTGGCTGCATTGGTGATTACTGGCGATAGTTAATAGCTATAAAAAACAAAAAAAAACACGGTGATTTTGTGTGTGATAACGCTTCTGGATAATATATAAAAAGAGGACATCAGATAATTATTTGGGCAGAAATGATGTTTAGGGATATGGGGAAAAGGCAGGAGATTGACATGAGGGAACAGAGCCAGTACAGGAACAATGGGTTGAATAGTCTCCTTATACACTGTAAAAGTGCCTGTCTTTCTCCCTGAGGTTGATAACCAGAAAGCTTCAGCTTCTATGGCCCAGCTGCACCTACCCATTTCCTCTTTTGTTACTTGTATTTTCTTTCAAACAAACTAGGACAACACAGCTAATCGTAATCTTTCATGAAGGTTAAGATGCTTTAGAAAAGGTTCCTATATTGGAAATACTTCTAAAGCCTTCACTGGAGATCTGATGATTGTACATATTACCCTGGCCTCAGTTGGGAGTATGCTTGGCTTTCCTTCAGAATGGTGTGTCGTCAAGCTCCATTCCAGAGACTTCAGTTGAAGATCTAGGCTGACACTTCTAGTTTGACACTGAGGGAATAACGACACTAGGAAATACCTCGAACCAAGTCATTATTCAAAGGATTGCAGTGAAGTTCTGCCCAGTGACCAGGCCTTGTCCATCAAAAAACATTGCAAAGAAAGAAAAACAGTTCATGAGATTATTATCTCATTGCTATTTACTGGACTTTACTCTGCAAATTGGCTGTCATGTTATTTATACGTAAAAACGATATATGGGAGTTATTTTAAGCCCAAGTATGGGTGGTTAATTGTTACAAGTTTAAAGATTCAAAATGTTAAAGGGGTTCCCAGTCGTGCTCTAACCTGCCCACTTTGAGCTTTAATGGTCTGTAGTGAGTGACCAATCTGGACTCGGGATGTGGGCCAGTCATTGAAAGGTTTCCTAGAGGCTGAGTGTCTCCATTTTTAAAAGTGTCTTAATATCTAACTGCAGTCAGTCTGCTTTCCCAGGCTGGTAGGTAAAGGGAGGTAAGAAGGACTTGGTAAATGATTTTAAACTCATCTTCCATCTCGGAACACTTCAACCCCAGGGCATCAATGTGGACTTCACCAGTTTCCTCATTTCCCCTCCCCCCACCTTACCCCAGTTCCAAACTTCCAGCTCAGCACCATCCCCATGACCTGTCCTACCTGCCAATCTTCCTTCCCACCTATCCTCTCCACCCTCCTCTCTGACCTATCACCTTCATCCCCACCTCCATTCACCTATTGTACTCTTGGCTACCTTCTGCCCAGCCCCACCCTCTTCCCATTTATCTCTCCACCCCAGAGGCTCCTTACCTCATTCCTGATGAAGGGTTTTCACCTGAAACATCGATTCTCCTACTCCTCGGATGCTGCCTGACCTGGTGTGCTTTTCCAGCACCACTCTGATCTCCAGCTTCTGCAGTTCTCTTGCCTAAGTGGTTTTAACGGATGGACCAAGAGACCAAACATGTTTCTTCTAAACCCAAAAGGGAAACCATTTCATTTCCTCGTACCCACACTCCCAATGCCACCCTCCCATCATTCTGCCCACCATACACTGCTCTGCAGTTCGACATCCACTCTCCACAATCACCATCTCCAGCCCACATGAACCTAAACCTATGATGACTCACTCAGACTACCATCTATCTCCCCTGCCCATCTGGATCATCTCCCCACGCAGAGGAATAGTGGGTAAAAAGAGCAAGACTGGGCTATTTGGCCCATCTGGTCTGCTCCACTATTGCACCAGACTGTGGATGATCTTCTGTCTCAACGAATATATCTGGGATATGGGTATTGCTGGCTAGGGCAACATTTATTGTCCATTTTAATTGTCACGAAGAAGGGGCGGGGGTGGGATGTTTTCTCAGAATGCTGCGGTCCTTGGGGTATATGTGCACACAAAGTTGTGTGTGGCTTGGAGGGGAACCTACAGTTAGAGGTATTTCTCTGTATCAACTGCCCATGTCCTTCTGGATGTGAGAGGTTCACAGGTTTGCAAAGTGAGTTGCTGGGATGCATCTTCTAGCTAGTACAAGCTGCCAGTGTGCATCGTTGGTGGAGGAAGTGAATGTTAAAGGCTGGGTGTCAGTCAGATGCTTTTTCCTGGATATTGTCAAACATCTTGAGTGTCATTATACTTGCACCCATCCAGGCAAATGGACAGAATTCCATCGTATTCCTGACTTATGTTTTGTCTGTGGTCTACAGGCAATGGAGAGACATTGAATTATTCACTGCAAAATTCCTCGCCCCTAGCCTCTTCTTGTAACCACAGACTAAATGTTGGCCCATCCAACAGTGCGTGTACCCCAAATGTGAATCTTAAAAAAAACTGGCTCATTCTGTTCAGTTTCAGGTCAATGGTAACACCCAGGATGTTGAGAGTGGTGCATGTCACAGGATGATGGTTTGATTATCTTTTGTTAAGATGATCATTGCTGGGCCCTTTTAGGCATCAATGACCCTTCATATCATTAAATTTTAGAAATCTATTGAGCTCTGCCTTGAATCCACTCTCTGACTGAATTTTCACTGTTCTCTGAGATTGCCAAAGAATCACCTCATTCCGAGTGAAACACATTTCTCCTCATCTCAGTTTTAAATGTTTTACTTCTGTCTGAGACTGCATCCATTGGTTCTAAGCCACACATACAATGCCACAAATCTAAACCCTTACTACTTCCCTGCTCAGTTACTGCTAGCTATCCCACCCAGTATTTTAATCAGCTTGTCAATCAGTTGGTCCACTGATTTGTACATCAGACTGTTAATCAGCCTACCCATTGGTCTATTAATTAGTCTGTCTATTGTGCGGTCAAACAGTCTATCAAATAGTGTGTCCATTGACAAGTCAATTTGTCTGTCAATTAGCATGTCCATTGGCCAGTCAACCAGTCTGTCAATTAGCCTGTCCATTGGCCAGTCAATCAGTCTGTCAATCCATCTGTCCATCGACGTATCCATCATTCTATCCATTGCCCTGTCAATGGCCTGTCAATCAGCCTGTTAGTTTGTCTGTTGATTGGCCTGCCAATCAGCTTGTCAATTACCTGTTAACTGGCCTCCAAATCAGCCTTTCAATCCAACTGTCTGTCAGCATGCCCTTTAAATCAGTTGATCCACAGGTCGACCAATCAGTCCAATTGTTGATGTGGGAATCTGGAGGATTTTTTTTTTAATTAAAAGCTTCAAGATGTTCAGATCTATATCTCATACCTGACCTTGCCTCGAAATACAGCAGAAGTGCATTGCAATATCAGATATAGATATAGAAATAGTAATAGGCAGTACCATTGAGGATTGAAGACTCTGCACTGGGGCCAGGAACTAATGCAATATTCTCAGTTCTAATTACCTTCTATTGCTGCAATATTCTCAGAAATGTCATCATTGTATCATCCTTTATAGGTGCTAGTACTATATAAGGCAGGTGATGGCCTAGTGGTATTTTTGCTTGCCTGTGAATCCAGTGACCTAGGTAATGTTCTGGAAACCTGGATTCAAATCCTGACATGACCGATAGTGGAATTGAAATCCAATAAACATATGGAATTAAGAATTTAGTGATGACCATGAACTGCTTGTCAGGAAGAATTCCATCTGGTTCACTAATGTCCTTTGGGGAAGGAAACTGCCCTGGTCTGCCCTACATGTGACTCCAGACCCACAGTGATGTGGTTGACTCTTAACTACCCTCTGAGCAATTAGGGATGGGCAATAAATGCTGCCTTGCCAGCGATGCCCACATCAAATGAATGAATAAAGAAAAAATAAACATTTTTCTTACCCTTGTGACACAGGATCACATAAGTATTGAACATCTTCCAGTGAATAGGGACAGAAAACTAACATCAATTTGAACAGCCAGGAATTAAATTTAATCACTGATAGCTAATTCAGGTTTTCCATCACGAATATAAATAATTAAGATCTTCATAGCTTGTGGCATCTTTGGGTGCATCCCTCAGAATTGTTTTAAAATGGTTCCCAATGTTGAGTTAATGGAAACCAAATACATGACAGATTGAAAAACTGTAGCAAATTCATGAGCTGATTTTAACGGAGAGTCACCAGTTGTGTGGGTGGGTGGAAGTTGTGGAAAGTAAGGGGTCAAAATGCCTTGCCTTCCATCAAAATATTATGACACCAAGGCCTGACCAGTGTAGGCCCCGTCAGGCTCCAGTAAGAAACAACAGCTAGCCAATACATGAGAATAGGGCGCGAGGCTCCGGGGGCTGGCATACGCGGTCCAGACGAATACCTCCATGGCTGGCATAGTGGCTCAGTGGATGGGCTGCACGGTGGCTCAGTGGTTAGCACTGCTGCCTCACAGTGTCAGAGACCCAGGTTCAATTCTCGCCTCAGGCAACTTCTGTGTGGAGTTTGCACATTCTCCCTGTATCTGCATGGGTTTCCTCTGGGTGCTCTGATCTCCTCCCACAGTACAAAGATGTGCAGGTCAGGTGAATTGGCCATAATAAATTGCCCATAGTGTTAGGTACATTAGAGAGGGGTGAATGTAGTGGAATTGGTCTGGGTGGGTTGCTCTTTGGAGGGTTGGTGTGGACTTGTCGGGCCGAAGGGCCTGTTTCCACACTGTAGGGAATCTAATCTAACACCCGGGTTGGGATGAGCGATCAGAAGGGCCTCAAATGTGAAGAATCCTACCTGGCAGGAGCCACACTGCAATGCAAATATTCTCTAACCTACTAGCTCCCCGCCCAGAAACATACAAATCTCTCAATGACTTATCTCCTCTTCTAACCTGACAACTGCAACCACCCACCTCAACCTCCACAAACATCACTCTTTTCTACTCCCTTCTCACAGTGAAACCTTAAAAAGTGTTCTCTTCCTGCCCCTGGCTGATTCGTAAATAGAAAGAAGAATCTCTCAGACTTTCAAGTAAAGTCCTTCTCACGAGCTCAACAGAGATCACATCCTGAAAGAACCTCGTGGGATTGGTGCTGAGGCATGGATTGGTTTAACCAGTTTTACCCACCAAGAGCGTTGTACGCTGCCTTCTCAGAGAGTTGTAGCGTCACAGAGATGTACAGCATGTAAACAAACCCTTTGGTCCAACCCGTCCATGCCAACCAGATATCCCAATCCAATCTAGT